>NC_142209.1:9460193-9617832 GCF_049639895.1 Pseudopodoces humilis
CTTGTGAATGGCTTACTTGAGACAACTTACTGTAGCAAGAGTAGAGATAACCACCAATGATGCTATAGCTCATCTTATCATTGGTGAATTGAGGAAAAAAAGAGTAATAAAGCAGTAGCAAGTATGAAAAGGAGAAATCTTGCCATACCAGAACACCAGAACGAGGGCTGGTATTACATTCATCCACCCTTCAGCAACTCCTCCTCACTTTTGCTTCACATGACCATCAAATTACTTCAGTAGTACTTTTTGTAAGTGGTGAGACAGTTCTGCTCAACAGAATAGGGACACTTTCCCTCTCAGTTCCCCTTCAGCCCAGCCACAAAGGACTCAGCTCCTAAAAGCTTCACTCAGAGTCCCACAGCAGTGCCTCCACTGACTCTACACGGCATTTAGTTCCATCAGTTTCTACTGAATTGTCAAAAGTCATACAAAAAAGCAACAATTTTGTCCCAGATTGACTCAGTCTTGGAGCTTTCATTCTCCTGCAAGTGTTAGTAAGTGAAAAATTAAATTCTGGAACTAATCTGTAGATCTGTCTACACGCCTTTTCTTTTTACAGTGAGGATTTTTGAGGTTTGGGATTTAATTTTATTTTTTTTTTATTAAAACCCAGTAATGAAGTTCTTCATGTTTTACATAGATGGCAGGTAATAGCAATTTCCAACTATTTACTGTTTTTTTTCCCTCCCACTCTCATGAAAAGATTTTTTTAACCACACATTTCAATTACGTTTCACAAATTCTTTCAGCAATTATTTCTCCTAATATTACATTGTGGCAATGGGAAAACTATCCTGAACTTCAAGACTGAGACAGCTTTCCAGATCTGGTGGTATATTCTAACTCCACTTTATTCCATATTGACATCCCATTGCCTCATTGCTGGAAACATGCTCCCTACGGGTGTCCCAATGGGAATTTAACCACATCTACACCAGTTTACACCCCTGCCCAGTTTACCTTAGACTGCCTACATACAAACTATAAAAAAAAAATTAAATGCCACATGTCATTTACCTCCAGACTAAATGGCCCAAGGGAAGTTATATTCCAAAATTAATTCTAATTATGCTTCTGGGAGCACAGTGAATATCAGCAGAATATCTGTTCTGCCTCACAAGTTAATGATAAATTCCCATCAATTTCTTGACTTTTAAGAACTAAATTTAGCCCTTGAACACTTCCAGGTCACATAAATTTGAGATATGAATTAAATTTTAAATCTGTAATACTTTTTCCTGAGCAACTATGGAGAGTGTGACAAGAGCTGAACAAGACTAATGAGACAAAGGGAATATATCCAACACTCAGTCCAATTCACTGAGGGCAGCTAGGGGCAGCTGTAGCAAGCTCTCTTTTGCAGGGAAGCAACAGTAAAAGTGATTCCACAAATACATGTGTGTAAATTTCTATTCAGTTCTCCTTCACCACCAAAACAAATAAATCTATATCTTTTATTGATAGCTGCATCTTTTTTTGTAGGGCTACCAAAGAAAGCCAGAGCCAGCACCAAGCAGAACTTACAAGCACCAAGCTCTGAGACACATCAGGCTTGTATTACCCGAAACAAATACTGGTCAAAGTGGAGATAACATTTAGACATTTGCTTTAAAGTGTAGCATTCCTTCCACCTGCCAGTGCCGGCCACAGAAGATCCAATCTAGTTAGCATATTACTGACAGGCTGATGAGAAAGCTCCTGTCAGACACTGGCCAGCCGGGTGCTGGAGACGGAGCGCACAGCCCCAGCTGACTAGTTAGGGAGAGACTGCAGAGGTACAATTACAGAGGCATATGACAAGCTTACACGCTTGAGTGACTTGAGAACCGATGACATGGCTTTAAACAGCAATCCTTCCTACCTTCGGTCACAAAACAGCAATAAGTCAACTGATGCACTGTTGTAAAATCATGATTTATTCCTTTGCTTTGAATACATGAGAGTGTGGTATGATGTTCTGGTAGACTACCACAGCAGGTGCACTTGGGGCCAAAACATCTAGGGCCTGCCTCCAGCATGCGTAAAGTCAATGCCATAGCTCAGCCTTCCTGGAAAAGCCAACTCCAGCATTTTAATAATTTATAGAAAGATGGAATTAAAAAACTATTTGTACTGAAACTCATACAGCTCCATGCAACTACTAAGAATACATGCAGTTGCAGTGATGCATGAGGGAACAATGCTGTGAAAGAACATACAGCCTGACATTTAGGAAAGGTCTTCCTTTTGCTGCTAAAGTGAAATAACTAACAGCCACCTCTGTGAATAGATCAATCCCTTTGTTTCATTCATCCTTTCACTTAATCCAAAGCCACATAATTTGTTTCTTTTTCATAGTTTACTGTTCAAAAGCCAGAAATGGTAATTTTTGCTACAAACAGATCTTACAGAGCATAATCCTCAGGCTAGCTGAATCCATCTCGCTCTAACTCTAAGCCTGAAGCAAGCTGTGAGGTTGGTGATAATCACATTATTAAAGTCATTGGAAAGTCAAGCTAATAAAAGAATCAACAGTTAGGGCAAATAATGACCCAGAAGCTGCAACAGAATGGAGTGGTGGGAAGTTTCCATTTGTATCTTGGTAGTAATTGGAAGGACTAGCAGAGAAATATCTACACCAAAGGAATTTTTAAAGGGGATAAACCCACAGAAAAACAATTTAAAGGAAGATGAAAAGAAAACAAAACAACTGCAAAAATCTGAAGATACACATAAAACAAAGCCTGCTTGGCTGAAATAAAATATAAGCTGAAACACCCTCAAGACGGTTCTTTTTTTTTTTTTTTTTTAAATTAAAAAACTGTACTCAGCAACTTAAAATAGGCAACCTTCCTTTCTTTGCTTTTTTTCCTCTACAGTAAACCCTTTAAAATATAGCATGTCGCCCTGAAAACTCAGCCTCTGAGCTTGCTAACATAGTTTTCTAAGGACTTTCCCAAGACAGTAACTATAAACATAGATATGTGTACATTCCTTCTGTTACACGTCTTGTAATGGGCACCTCTCATGGCCAGTGCAGTGAGAAAGTGTTATCCTGACCATCCAATCCCTGGCCATGGTAGGAAGCCTATAAATCCTGGGAGGAAAAATAAACTCTGCTCTTTCTTCACCACACCTCAACCTGTGTTCGCGTGATCTATTGATCTTCAGCAATAACAATAGCATCATTTTCTGCCCCCTTTTTTCCATACTAGGACTCATCCTTTACTTGAATATAATGACAGTATGAAATTAATAGGGCTTAAACGGTAGACAAAGAATCCCTGAATGTAAGTAAGTGCAATTTTCCTTCCTGGCCCCCACAAGAAGGGCGAGGAGAAAGTGAGCAAGGCCTTGAAATATGCCTTTTGTTATCAGTCACTGCCCTGAGATAGTGAACTGAAACAGAGCTGATAACTTGAAGGTGACATCACAACCCAGTCTTCATGAACTGACATAAACACTTGATACCCCAAAGATAAGACACAACTCCCTTAACAGAAAGTTGTGCTTGACTGCACTATTTTTGAACAAATAATCTTTTCTAGTATCAAGCTGTAATTTAGGAATATTAAAACAGGAACTTTACAACAGAAAGTACAAGTCTGCTGTGTTTTATATGCAACAGTAAAACAACACAAAGCTTGAAAAGGTTGATGTTCAAATACACTCCTCCATTTGCTTACATCAGGAAATCCCCATGTTAAAGAAGAAATACCTTTTGCCAAAAACACATTTAATCATTCTTGGCAATTAAATTAAATTCTTAAAGGCAATACTGGAAAGTGTTTCATTAACTTTTTAAACTATATTGCTCTGTAAAGAAGCAAGCCATGCATCACCCCTGTTCTATTAATGAAAGAGATGAGCAGACAGCACTTCAGTTAACTGAAGCTCTTAAGCCATGTACACTTTTCTGTTTTATCAGAACTCACTAGTTCAAGTGAAAATTAACCCATTCTGTATCAAAAGTGGATCCAACATGATGTGGCAGTAATTTTGTTTAGCTATGACTTAAGTAATGCTAATAGACTGAAAAAACAAGCAGAAAAAAAGTGAAGCTGATGTGGCTCTCTTGTTTTGGATTTGCCCTTCAAGCTACTATTTACATTAACAGCTTGGGGACACTCTTCAGGACATCTAAACACCACTACACATGTTTGGAAAGTGACATAAATTATTTTCAAGTGGAGACACCAGTAAGATGGCTATTAATTCATTAAAAGGCTAGGAATAAACAGCCAAAGTGTAAACAAAGTGGAAGTTTCTCACAACCAGAATATTCTATCGGTTGTTATGTAATGACTTCCAAAGAGAAATCTGATCACTTAAATGAAGTGGTCTAGATCAGCACAGTCAAATTCCGGTACTTCCTCTTCTCTTGTCACATCATAGCAGTAGAGACCAGCTGAGATGTTCAGCCTAACAAAAACAAGTCCTAAGCAGATCCAAATGTAGGCTGAGAGTACAGTTCTGAATCGTGTCAAGCAGACGGACACGTGCTCACCTGCAGAATGTATCTTCCACGGGCTCAGAGCTGCCGTCACGATTCCTATCTCCTCTCTACTGGAGCAGTAAAACAGGGTTGACTGTGGCATCATTGGAGGTTTTTTTTATGGTGTACTTTTCCCCCCCCTTTAAGTATAGCAAACTGTGTTTCAGACTGGCAAAGTAAAATAAATTCTGATTCCACAGTTTTGCTACATCATGTGAGCTTCTGCTAAGACATGTTCTTTGAAAGAGCTTTCCCTTCAAAACCTTATTTGCTCATTCAGGTATTATTACTATGTTGTAATGCACAATTTCTTTCCTATCCATTTCAGGAAGGGGTAGGAAGCGTGCGGGGGAGGGGGGGCCATAATAAAATCTGTTACTTTCCTAAGAAAAAGTAACATCTTTGGTGGTTAAAAAAAATCTGTCACAGACTAGTAATATGAAGATTGTCTAAATTAATTTAGTATTTATTGTGCTGGTTTTTAGTTGTTCATGCGGCCTCTGTTTATATGACCCCATGTTTGCATCACTCCAGTTCCCAGGACTGACTTGACTCCACACCCTGCAGAGCACTGGGAAAGTACTGCCTTTGTGCACTGCCCTAACTGCAGTGCTGGTCACAGATCCAGGAACCCAACACTGTGCTGTTTAAAAAAATAAGGCAATTAAATAATTGCTACTGCACATAGAATTGTAAAACCTGTCAGACTTTTACAGTAATTCTGAATCTTCTATATCTTCAATTTACTTCTGATTCAAAAAAACTGAAAGGACTTCTATCCACTATTTATAATCAAAGAATTCTCACTCCTTACAGCACCTGCAAGTCTTCAAAAATAGTAATTTTTAGTACTGTATCCAACCTTGTACCCATGTGTTCGTTTATTTGTTAGTGCAAAGAGGAGTGCTCAGAAATACAGAATTTGTTTTCCACAACAGGGAGCATATTTAACAAAAATTTTTATGCAGCATTCTTCAAAAAACTTTAGGTAACAGTGCTTAATAGGCTAAATATTCTGCAAAATAATTACACCCTGTGATTAAAACTTGGTTATAAAGTGACAGTCTTCTACTGATGCAAAATTGACTTGGGAATGTTTTCAAAATATGGGGGATTTTAAAAATCTGTAAGATTCTTTAAAGAGTGAAATAAAACGGCATCTGAATATTTAGGTATACTTTCCAAATGAAATGTAACATTCTTTTATTAAGCAGCCATAAGGAGGAAAAAGAAACATTTTGAAGTGGACAGTAGCTCAAAACCTTTAATTAAAAAACTGATATTTTGAGTTGTACATTATTGACAGTCTGAAGAGCTGCTTCAAATCAGAGATATTACAGTGTGCACTCCCAAACCACTCTAACAAAGATGAATCTACCTATTACCAGGTTAGGATAGCAGCTATTATTAGGGACCCTTGATTTCTTTCAAGTACCTCCAATGGAATAAGCCACAAGTGAATAATAAAGATCTTATAATAGCCCTTAAGAATTCTTTTCAGATTAGAAGGCACGGAAATGAACTCAGGAGAGTTAAAGAACTCTCATCTCCTGGTAAGAAAAATAATTAATCTGACTTAATGTATCTGAGTAGGTCTTACATAAATCAGACTTTTGTACTTCAAGAGCCAGACTAAAACCATATATTAGAAGAGTATGTAGATATTGTCTTGTAAGTACACATGGAACATATCTAAAACCACAAAGGTCTGCAGGCCATTTTGTGAAATGTTCAATATATCCTACTTAAAGGGAGATGTGTGAAGTACTTACAGTGCTTAGCTTGCTGGAGGTAATAATGATTCGTCTCTCATGCAACATACTGGCATAAAGTTGCAGCATGTTGTTCACATCCACAGCAACAAAATATTCAGTGAGGTTTCTCTGTTTAAATAAAAAAAAAATAGTCAAGAATATAGCAACAGCTAAGTGAAACATTTGATATATATTACTTGTGAACATTTTTGTCTAATTAGTAGGTGGGAAAAAAAAATCCCAAACTATTAAAGAAATCCTTTTGCACCAAAATTTGCACGCTTTAAAAATAATTACTTGGGTTTTCAAGAAAATGAAAAGTTAACTTTGGCACAAGTTATTAATCGCTCATTTCGTTACACTTGTGACTGACATTTGCCCTTCAGCAATTTAAAATTAAAAAAAATATGAGATTTGGTATTATACCAATATCACTATATGCTTTTAAGGTGACCATTGCTTCCAACCCAGGAACGGATCTTTTACCACGGTGATAACTGCTCTGTCACAGCTACAGTAATAAAACTGCTACTTTGCCAGGGTCTGCTGCAGTCAACATATTTTATTCCATTTCAAGTACAGCAATCAGCTTGTTGAACACCAAGCTTTTGCTTGAGCTGTGTGTCCCAGGACACCAAACATCCTGCAGAACTGGTAGAGGTACTGGGTCCTTCCTGCAGCCAGCCTTTTCACCTCTGGTAAGAATCTCACTGTGGGGTTTAATCAGAGAGCAAAGTCACCAGCACCTCCCATTAATAGTTCAGACACTAGAAAAGTGGGGGGGAAAGGAGAAAAAGTGGGGAGGGATTCTCTGTGTTCCAGCTGAATCTAACAGTTATTTCTGCAGGGCACAGCGCCAGAGACACACAAGTTCTGAATAAGCTAAAATAGCTACCAGAAAATTTGCCTGGGAAAACAGCAAATTTCTGTTAACACTGGAAAACATATATGAAAATACACTATTTTTCATACAGCTGATATGCAAAATATTTAATTTCACACATTCCTTAGCGTATCTGCAACCAGAACTGCTATTCATCTCTTCTCAGGGACAACACTGTTACTGAATGCTCATGTAGCAGGTCTATCAAAGATAGGCCCCAGCAGAAGCACAGACATCAACAGTGGAATTGTGAATTGGACAGATTCTGGATGTGGCAACACACAGCAGCAAGGCCACCCAGCCCTGAAAAACCAGCCAGGGCAAGATGAGTAGGAAAAGCTTCAGAGTGGGGTGACTTCCTTTTTGGATATATTGCAACATTAAACAAAAACAAAAAATTGAAAATACAAGCAAAGATCCAGTGGTCAATCCAGTTTCATGCAAATTCATAAACCCATTATTAATTTCAAGATATGGAGTATTAGAGTTATTCTTGGTCCACCCTGCATAGAATTTTGGAAGAGATAGAAGCCAGAGATTTAGGGCTACACTCAGTTTTAGGAAAAAACCTCTGGTCTTTCAAATGTTACTTTTAAGGGGTTGTCAGAGGCTGATGCACCATGAGAATCTCAGTCCAATTTTTGTTGGACACCCTCTAACACTGCAGATGATAATGGTGTGCTGATTCCGTGCGGAAAAAATGGTGTTAAAAAACAGGTCACAATCTTATATGGACCAATTTATCTTGGGGAGACAGTCACAGTTGTTTCTTTGTTATAGTTGAAAAGTTACTGCCCCTGAAGTATGTGAATCTTACAACAAAAAGTAAAAAGATTAATTTTATTGCTAATTTACTGTAATTACCTCATCTCTTCACTCCTTGCATGTTCTAACTCTCCATTAGTACCTTACTTATTTTGATCCATACTGAAAGGATGAGATTTTTATTAGTGGAGTAAAAAATAATTGTAGAAAGGCACCTTAATATTATTTTACCTTTCTTACCAGATAAATCTACATTGGCATCATTGCAAGATCCTTTATCAGCCACAGGCCCAGCTAGATGTTTCCCCATATTTTCTTCAATTTAAGCCCGTAACACACCTTCTAGCCTCCAACACTGTATTTTATTACAAGACCAAATAGTAAGTTAAGAGATTCCTTAAAAACAGAGGCATTCAAAACATAATGTTAAGCAGATGAAAATATACATTTAAAAACCAAACCCTGTTCTACCTAATGAGCTCTAGCAACAAGTGTCCTCTCTTTTATCTCTCCATGCAGCAACTTTCCCTGGTTCCTTGAATTGCAATACGGTCCATGTCACCTCCTCAGCATCCTTCCCACCAGCACAGATGTACCCTCAGGCCTCCTCTCTGCTACCAGCACCCTCCTGCTCCTCCCCACCAGTGTTTCCCAGCTCTGTGTTCTTCCCTGGCCCATCCCACCCCTGGGAGCAGCTCCCTGCTGCCCCAACACCATCATCCACCAGGAATGAGCTCTGAGGCACTGCGTGGTTTTGGGAGCCTCCATAGCCTAACTTCCTGTTAAGCTCCCTGACAGAAGGAAGTCACTGCTTGAAAGTGTAAAAACACACACCTATACAGCCATATACAACTCCAGATTTAGAGGCTGGAGGGGGAAAAAAGGACCCTCCCAAGCTCTTTTATGAAATGCTATCTAGCTAAACACATCACAAAGAATGTGATCTGAGATGTCCCATTTGCAATTTGCCCACAGCACCATCCAGGATTTTGCACCTACAGAATGCAAGTCTTCATAAAGAAAAAAAAAAAAATAAGCCCCAAACCCCCGTTCGTGGTGCTTGGTTAGCATCCGAGTGTAGGCAGGTAGAGCATGTTTTCAAAAAGCCTGAAACAATGCCTTTCTTACACAAAAAATGACTGTATAGCTTGATGGCTGAATTTGCAACTGAGCAATGCAGTGTTTAAAGGGCAAGTATTCAAATAAAACACGAGGTGTATAAGTAGAATATATTTTATATAAGTAATCCTAGTAAATGCAAAGAAGTAACTATGAGCAGAGGGTGGATAGAGCAATAAAAACAAGGTCAAAAATGCCCTGTTAATGCTTTAAAATGGGTTAATGAATGCAACAGTAACTACCAGGTAAAGGTTGCAGTAACAGACATCAACCATTTCTAAAAACAGTCTTAGGAAAACAAAAAGTCTCCACTTGATAAAAGCCAAAGTTCAGTCTAGCCCAGAACAAACTTAAATAAGAAATTAAATACTTACACTTTCAGGGATTGTTGGCAATCCAGTTATATCAGGAGTAATGAAATACGAGTGCTAATCAATGGGAAAAAATAATTGATAATTTATGCACACAGGAAAAAAATTCTTTTCGTAAGAACCCAGCATTTAGGATTTCCAACCCCATCTGTATTTAAGCAAATAGCCATTTTTCTAATAACATTCTTATTGCTGCTAGACAAAGAATTAAGCAGATCATGACATGAAATGACAAGCTCTGGCTCTGCACAGCACAAAAGCAAGGGAACAAAATGCTGGGGTGCAGTTTTGTAGTAACACTTAAATTATCACAGCTTTAAATGTTGTCATGAGCCTGAGCGTAGCATTGCTTAAATTAAGTATTGAATTAAACATTGCAACAAAAAAAGGCTAAAGGACAAAATGTAAATTTGGAATGGAAAAGAAAAATTCATATGAGAAAAATATTTAGAATGGAAATATTATTACTTGATATAAATTCTTTCCAAATATCTTTAAATTAAAAATATGGTAACAGAAATGCAAGATCTGAAGCTTGATATTCTGCAATAATTTATGAAATACATTAACAATTTTATGCATCTTAGTTTCAGGCCATCTAGGATGTAAATACAAAATGAATTAAACTAAAACCAGATGTAATATAAATTAACTCTCATTAATCCAGCACTCTTATTAGTTATCAGACATGGATTTAGCTCAGTAATTTTAAGGCACTTTTGCATAGTAGTCTAGATTTTGAAAGAGAAAAAAAATTAGTGCATGTTAAGTAAATAAGATAATTATTGATTTTTTAGCTTTTTTTTTTACAGAATTTATATGTTTCTTCAGACATTTTTTTATAATTATCAACACAAAGACATAGCTTGTTCTCAAGTCCAACTTCAAAAATATATACCAAAACAAAATCTGTAAGACTTAAATGTGTCATGCATTCAAAAAAAAAAAAAAAGAAAAAAAGAAAAAAAGAAGAACACTATTCAGTCTGTGTAGGAGACTTATTAAACCAACTTGATATATTTAATAGAAAATTTTCTCCACAAATTAGGTCATTTGGCAATAGTTAAAATTTAAGGAAAAAACTGGCTTAAAAAAGGCATCCCATAAACATCATACAACTTGCACAATAAATATCATAGGTATTTTTTCACATCAACACAGGAAAAAAAAGATTTTTTTTCTCTGCTCAAGAAGAGGAAAATATTCAGATTAGATTCAGACAGAATTCTGCATTCTTCAGAAGTATATTGAGAACAGAAAATTACTCCCTATATGTACTGCGGTCACAGAATATTTATCAAAAGATTTCTAAGTAATGAAGTTATTAACTTAGAGAAGTAATTATTAATAATTAACAAAGTAATAATATTTCACTCATTAAACAGAAAAGTAAGCCAGAAATATGAGAAGCAAAAGCCATTACTGCAGTCATTAAGAGTCATAAAGTAGCAAAAATACTGTGGTATGGGGTCCTTGCACATCTTTGCAAACTCCCTTAGGAAGATGAATGACCTTGAAAGAGGTATTAAATTAATAGTTGCTGTCTTGTATTAAGGTTTCTCTAAAAAGGACACTGGAAAATGCAAGTTTTGCTCATCAGTTCAAGGGTTTGATTTTCGTAAGTTTTTACAAAAGGATTATGATGCACACACACATAGCTCTGAAGCTGGATTTAAACAGAAAAATTAAGTTAATAGTAGATGGGTCTTTTAGGCCAAAGACAGCAGCAGAATTCCCCAAAGGACAGGTAAAAATAAGCCTCAAATCAACAGAGATGTCCTACAGCAAGTGATTATTTCTTTAATTATGATAGGTTTTAGATAGTCAGTGCCTTTTAAACTCACCGATAAAAGACAAGGCTGTTTTTTCAAAACTTGCTCACTTGCAAAAGTCATCTCTTGGTTCTTATACAAGATGAGAGAAAGATTGAACAGTTGGCTTTTGAGTTTTCCAACAAGAAAGGCCAAAGCTGGCTCTACTGCTTTTAATATTCCATTACAATATTGGCTTTTAATTTTTTTTATTTGTTTTAAATACTAGCTGAAAGTAAGTTTTATTCCTTTTATTGCTTCCTGATTTGAATTCAGATGTATCTAGCCTTCCCAATAACGACAACATTTAGAAAAAATTAAACAAAAAAAGTGACCTAAATTATTTTTAAGTTCAGGTTTCATAGAACGAATGACCATCTCATAAATTTCAGCCGCAGAGTACTTGTTATTGGGACTCACAGGTGAGAGCAGAACTTGGTCCCTAACTGGACAAAGGCATTTTGGTGTCTCCTGAAAAAGATTGCTAGGAAACACGACATATCCAGATATTGGATGTAATTTATGCACAGTTATGGACACACAATCCTAAGGACCACTGCGGTCTGCCACCCAAACCCTGCTGCAGCATTCACAAACCTTTACCCTGCTGCACAGCTGAGTGAATGAAATCTGAATCACACTGATCCTGGCACAAGGAAAAGCCACTTCAGGATGTCATTTCTACAATTATTTTTAAGACTGCAATTTATTTTTAAGTCTATTACTACTGATGGTTCCAGTATAGCTTTTCTACAATATCTGAGGATCAAGAAGGAAACATCAATAAAAAGACTACAACAGAAAAGCTGCTCCCTGCAGCATTACAAAAACAGAAATGCCTCTAGACCAACAAGCACTGGGATTCCAGCTGACACATTCCCCCCTGCTCTGCCCTATCTCAACCCAGAATATTTGCTCGACTGTCCCTGGAGCCAAGCATTTGGCAAGCGGTTTGCATTTCGAGAGCCACTGTTCACCAAGAAAGTTAAAAAACTCTTTGATATAACTGGGAACAAGGTATAATTGAGAAAAAAAAAACAATTCCAAAGTCAGACAACATTGAAATAAAACCAGCAAGTATTGACTTTATAGCAAGCAATCCGTCATTCCAGTGTAGCCAGCTGTATTCGCCAAGACAGCCATGTCCACATTCCCTACAACATTCATTTTGAGCTGGGCAAGTTATGGACAAGATGAACTTTGTGAGAAATACAAGGGAAAATATATTTAAAACTTCTCTATGTCCCTCTGAATGACAGGAGTTTTGAAGGACATTTTATAAAGCATTTTAGAGTTGCCAGATTATAATTGGTTGTAATACTGTAATAAATGATAGCAAAATATTATTTGAGATACAGAAGTATTTTTGGCAAAGGTGCTAGGAACTGAAACATTACACCGACAGAAGAAGGAAAAAACACATCAACAGAAACAATTCCAACTGCAGCCTCAAATCCAGTTCATTGTTCTGGTGAAAAGCAACACACAAGACTGGAAGGACTTCCAAATACAGTCAATTAGCACTGTGTAAGGAGAGAAAATATTAAGTCTCTATAGCCTAGTGAAAAAACAAGGAATCTGAAATACAAAAAATTAAAATAAAATAAAGGCAGCATTATGTTAATCAGCAATGATTAGTAATTGCTGGAACACAAGTGGTAGACTCCATTTTTCCTGGCTTCATAATAGGTCCAGATGCTTTTCTAGAATTTGTGCTTACTTTAATTGAAGTATTGGGCTTATTTCTAAAACACATGTGCTCAAAGACACAAGAAATCACACAAATAAGGTGAAGATAAATAATCTAATGATATTTCAGTATGTGTGTAAGCAAAGCCTTTACAAAATCACTTCTTTCTGTGTCCTACAACGTGTGATGGTTCAACCAAGACCCAGTTGCACACTGTGGCAAGTGCAGTGACTGTACAGATGCCCTGAACATGCACAATGGCTCAGAGACAGCAGAGGTTCTGTGCTGGCTTTATATTTCATGCAAGCTCTAAAAATGTGTTTAAACATGCATCCACAAGACAATTCTGGCTAAAACTTCAGGAACCATAACAGTGACATAATGACCACTTTTTGATGTTTCTGTAGAAACACCATCTTGTCCCACTATCACAATCCCATCCCACATCACAAAAAATTGGAGCACAAAAACAAAAGAGGCCTGGACATGTTATTTCACCAAGATGTGCTGAAAGTTTCACAAAACCAAGTGTACTTCTACTGTTCTTCCTACAGCATTTTTGTATGATTAAGCAAAACTAGGAAAAAGGGAAGAAAGATGGGAAAGCAGCCAGTTTTCACAGACTTTTGACCAATCCTGAAGCTGTACCTACTCAGACATAAGAGGCAATAAAACTGAGTTAGTGTCTCCTGATGCACAGCAGGAGAAACCAAAATTGTCTACATGAAACAGCTGGAAGCACAAAAAAAAGTAGTTCTAGCACTGTCAGATCCCACTGCAGTTTACTTTCTCATCCATAGAGCAAAATTCAAATTTCTGTTTCTTTATGACTACATTTAGAAAACAACATGACACAGAGACAGACTCTACCCTGCACAGGGAAAAAAAAGGCTGTCCAAGCCAGTTAATGATGAGAAGCAACAGAAATTTACTCTTTCAAAGGGCTGAGGTTACTTTTTCTTTCAACGTTACCTACTATTTCAGAGTCAGTAGGAATAAAACAGAAAAAATACTTACCACACTTAAACTGACAAAAGCATTTGCCTTTGGCACAGGATGGCTATACAAGGATTTCAACAAATCATTTGAGTCATTTTCCTACAGAGAAAAAATTTTAAAGGTAATTAATTACCACAGAAAAACTAATTACTGTTTTCTACATATCAAACTACACATTGACAAAGAGATATAAATATTTAATAACCAAAACAATTGTAATTCATACTGAAGTATTTAAGTGTGGGAGTGATGTTTTTCCTTAACACACTGCGTGCTTCTTCTTCCCCCTCTCTTGCTCTCAAAGCCAGTCTTAAAGGTGCAGAACTTAATATATAACATAAACCAGACGATTGGGGATACCAGTATCATAAAGTCACCCCAGGATATTATTAAGTATAAAATTCAAGACCAGCTTTGAACCTCATAAAATGATTGTATCTTCAAGTTAAGCCAATCTCTTGCACGTTTCCCCACTCACTCCTCAAGGGACTCACATCATTTGCAACTGAAAACAGGGATACAATGTCTAGCTGCTCTGAATATCCTGGACATCATCTTCCTAAAACTGTTAGCCATTATATAGGTTTATTTAAAATTTTATTAAATATGTCTCCTCAAAACACATAAAACAGTTAATAAGGTTTACTAAGCTACCTGGTTTAATTTGGATCCGTCACCAGTCTCTAGAAGAGACATTTACTTGGGAAAGAGAAGTGATTGGAGCTTTTGTTGGCTTGGAGTTTTCATTCTGTTTAGGGGTTTTGTTCATGGAGATTAAATTCTTTATGTTGCCAAAGTAAAACCAAAAAGCATCAGCGACAAGTCAGGGCCAACTTTTAAACACGTTTTTTTGAGTTTACAGGTAGCTTCTGCCTCTCCCTGTAAGAAGAGGATGCTACTGGACCTCATACCAGTGAACAAGGCTTTGGGTCTATCTCTTGGTCAGATGAACAGTGCCTAGGCCAGGAGAGAGCAGCATCCTCCCGCAGCCTGCTCAGCAACAAGTCCGGTTCCAGGCGGTGGAACAAACCACTTCCATGAACTGCTACAACTCTCTCACCCACCAAAGCAGTTGCCTCAGCACAGCATAAAACAACAAACCCTGCTACCTAAATTGCTTGAAATAATAACTGCAATGCCAGCACTGGTGATCAAGACAATCCCTATCCCTTCTCTCAAATACAACCTTAATAACAGTTTTACCTACTACAGTAAAATAGGGACCAAAACCAAGGTCTAATTATAGCATTTGTAAGACTTACACATACTCCACTTCATTGAATCACACAGCTAACACCAAACTTTCCTATATATCTTTTTACATAAAATATTATCATTCTCTACAGTCCATTTATTATACTGCATAATTATTGCTTATTCTATATTTCATATATTTTTGAAATGTTAGCTTTTCCAGTCTACAGCATATGGCTAAATATTGATGCCTTTTTAAATTGAAATCTAATACACTAATATAAAGCAAAAAGGTATAGCTTTAATGCTCTCAGTAAAGACAGATGCCAGTACCTCCTTTGCTGTGTAATCTTGGAATACATCTAATTGCTCATGAATATGCAAACTAAACTATCATGATTCTTCACCAAATGCTGCAAGTAATTTTGTCTTGCTACTTGAGACGTCAGAATTACAAGAGTTAGTTTTTAGTTAATATGAAGGGTGAAACAGTGCATAATATTTTATACAGTTCTGAACAAAAGTGTTTGCAGCTGATAATCAGATAGTTCCAGAGCACTACAGTTTACAATCAATATGTCATTGCAGCTCTCCAGTGATGTGACACTGCTTACACTTCACACAGGACCTGTTTATGCTGAGACTGACACATTATAAAGGTATATTTTCAGCAGCTTTTTTAGAATAATGTGGGATTCAAGTGACTGTGGAAGCTGTAAATTCAGATTCTTTGAATTTCAGTAAGAGGACTTAAACTTGCTTCTAAACCCTACTAAAACCTTAAACTTTTAGATAGCATAGAATCCCTTTACAATATTTGAAATGATGACTAATATTTCAAGGAAAATACTTCACACAAATAACTAGAATATGTAAAATTACCTGTTCTTTAGCCAAATAATCTGCCAGGGTATTTAGGAGCTTGTAGTATACCTCAAACCATGGTAGGTAACTGAAACAGGAGGAAAAAAGTGTTTTAATAAAATATCAATGTATTTTTCCAGTGCTTATAAAATTCTATGATGATTGATCTGACTTGCACATTTTGATAACATCTTGTGAGGGATTCGCATTTAGAAAAAAAAAGTGAGGAACACCCATGGAAATGAGGGCTCTGAGAGAGGCTGCTGGGAGTTTCTTCTCTGCTCAAGATCAAGCCAATAGCTGGCCAGTTCTCAGAACTGACATTATTTTTGACCACAGAAAATGAGATTACCTTTGTGAATACCACCTTTTAAACCCGAGAGTTTCTGGCTCTCTTTGTTTCTGGCCTTGGAAGGTAACAGAGCTCTAGTGCAGCTGCACCCCCCCCGCCCCTTGCGGCCTGTCCAGCCTCAGGGGAGGGGGCTGAGCCAGGCTCCAGCAGCTCCCAGGCGGAGGCTGCAGGACCTCGGCCCCAGGCCGGACCGAGCTGTGCTGCAGTGCCTGCTTCTCCCGGGAAGCCAGAGGGCTCCCGTTCCAGCGCGGTGGCCAAAGCCCTTCCCAGGAGGCCCCCGGATGGATGTTGACACTTGCCAACCTCCCCCCCACCATGGCCCACACAGACTGCTCTAAGCCGAGAACTGTCTGCTCCTTCCCTGCGGCTGCTGGGCTGAGAAGGACACCTGAAATCTGACACCAGGAATACCTGCCGTGGCTTGGGCCAGATTTAACCCTTTCACTACCCAGGTGAGACCTGCAGATTTAATCCCTTTCCAGAGTGAGGAAAGTGGGAGTGATCAACATGTAAAGAGAGGACATAAACCATCAAAGTCAGTAAAAGAAGGAGTTGAGCCTCAGATGGAAGGAGAATGAGGAGATGCTTTAATAAGCTGAAATATTATTTTGGTAAGGCCATGGAGATGGACAATAATGTTCTGAAAAACTCATTAAGTCATGAAAGAGTATTTGGGAGGAATGAAGTATTTCAAAGTGTAGATCTGAGCAAAGGTATCCATTGATGAAGCTGAGCAGATGGTGGAGTAGTTGTGATCCCATGAGATGCTGGAACAGAAAGAGAGAAGTTGATGAAGACCCTTGGCCCCCAGGGAGAAAAAAGAGAAAACTTCTGTTCCCAGAGATGATCACAAAGACAGATGAAGAGAACCTTTGCCTTTGAATAACTCATCCTTAAAATAACACCCCTTGAGTTCATGGCCTATGAACAGACCTCAGAGTGGTGTGAAAATGGGAGGAGGACATGATGGCAAAATTTTTGTCCATGCAGCTGCCATCATGGGAATGAAAAACCATGAGAAAACTGTTTTCTTGTGGAGAACTCTCCATGGGATGACAAGAGAAAACTCTCTCTTCAAAGATTGATAAAAGGACTATTGTATAATCGGGACTCTTTTAACCACTAGGTTTTGTCTCTATGTTGTCAGTTAGGCAAAGAAAAAGGTGGGGTGGGGAGGAAAGGTTTCTGGAGGTTTTATTCTGGTTTCATATTCTTGTAGTTCTATTAATAAACTTTCTTTATTCCTTTTAAGTTTTGAGCCTGTTTTGCCCTTTTCCTAATCCGTATCTCACAACAAGAGATGAGTAAGTTTCCTGGTGATTTTTAGCTAGTGCTTAAAACCACGACATGTCTCCATTTATAAATAAAAAGCCTATCAAATTTTTCTCCAGAAATTTAATGGCACATCACTGATAGACCATATAGATGGTTTCTTTAAGCTGGACACCTGCATGAAGTTCCATTAAGCGCAGATTAATTCATAATACTTAGACTTAGTATTTTCAAGATACTAAAAAAAAATTTGAAACTTTTTCTAATCTCATTCGCACTATCATTAATTGTTACAGATTTCAGTAATTATTTGCAATTTTGAAATTCTACATCTTCCTATATCCAGTGGACTGACAGAACTGTTGCCTCCCTGGAGAATGAAAAACAACTTTCTTTGGGCAGATCAGGTACCCCCTATTTGACAAGTGGTGCAATGCTGTGCAACAGTAGAGATGTCACATTATATGCAGAAATATTGGTCTCCCTATAAAATCATTTCTACAGATAAAATTAACTTCAAAAAATAAAAATATTCACCAATATTGCAAACACAAACACATTAATACATCTATACTTAAGAGACTTCTAAGACATGTCTGCAGCCCATGAGCACAATACTTGTTGCATTCCGCAACCACAGGATCATGTCCAGGGAAGCTACAGTTACTGGGACCCAGCTCAGGATCGGAACGAGACAAGCCTCTGTTCATGAAACCATTCATTCAGACTGGGAACAAACTCATTCAGAGACAGAGAGCGCTGAACAAAGGTAGGGTGTGGGGTTTTGATGGACAAAAGGGTGGAGTTTAGGACCAGGGACCACTAGGAACACAGCAAGGGAGAAACCCCACGGGCCCAATCCCAATCAGAACTCCTGGGCCGCCCCTCACAAGGGGTCTGGGGTGGGACAGCTTCATCCAGGGCTCACACTGCCCATCCCCCAAAGCAGGGGTCAAAATTCACACACATGGCTTACAGCCATGCCTCTCACTTTTACAATTGCTTATCTGAAACGGAATCTTTGCCTCCCTGAGGCACCTCACAACAATACTCTCACCAAGTTAAACAGAATCTAAGACACATAAGACATAACTGAAGAGTATAAGAAACTCAAACACAGTGGTATCAGTTCCAGTATTCCATCTAAAGAAGTTACCTTTAACAGTGATATCATCAGCGACCACATGCTACAGAACTTTCCACCATCACCATTTAAGATATTAAGTCGGATAAACTAAATAATAACAATATAAATTATGCCTTATTTACAAGTGACATACTTTCTCATGTCTGTTAGAATTTTATCACAAACATTACTGAATATTATAGTTATTATTAGTTGTTTGAGATTAGAAGAGGGAGCTGGAAAGGAAACAGTGCCTGAAAGGTTTTCAGAACATTTCATACCCATATATAATATTACTACAGACATCATTTTTCAACACAATGCAAATCCACAGACACGCATTTCTTAAAGGCTTTAGTGCATGCTGCAGACAGACCTTAAATTTCAAATTTATATATTCCAGGAAGTATGCTAACTGCAACTGCAAAAACCCAGTATGCAGAACCGAAATGTTTTCCCTGATAGGAAAAAAAAAAGCTGTCAGGGGGAAACCGTGGCTGGTAGAGAAGCCAAGTACTGCTTAGTCAGTGAGTCCACTGAAGGGCTATGCCGTCTTTGTAACACCTCTGTTATCAGTGTGCAGCTGGCAAGGCTTTAGAAATAGATCCTGATTCTTAAGGTAAAGCAAAAGCAGAGCAGAAATCCAAACACTGTTATAGTTAATGCATTTACTAGTAATCTTTGCTGTCTTTATAAATGCTTAACTATTGGCTCCTAAAAAAAGCAAAACCAAATTAAGTAACAAAACAAAAAAACACCATAAATATCCATCATGAATTTACTCTTGCCAAGCCAGAGATAAAGGCAATGCTTTAATGATATCCTTTAAATCCATCATATTAATGTCTTTATCACACTTTACCATACATTGTGCTAGCCATGCTAAACAAAAAACATTGTGCTAAACAATACTGTAAAGTCTTACTGTAAACTCTTAATGTTCACAGACATTTCTAATGTTTGGTATTGCTGACAGCGGTTAGGTGTGACATTATTACATTTGTTTCCCAATATATTCTTAATATAATCATAAAATTTACTTTAGTGCAGGTTTGCAAGGCCACTCACTGCTTACAGGTGTGAACATTCCATGCCCTCATAAAACACCCACCATATCAGCACCTAAAACATCTGATCTTTGAGCATTCTTTCACCTAGGACTCCTGTTCTATTATCTTCTCAAATCATGCTAACCTGGTTTTACACATCACTGAAACACAGCACAGAGAGGCAAACAAATTGTTTGCTGCAGTGTTCAGAGTTTCTGCAAATATCAGAGCTGTGGAACAGCTTCACAACCTAGAATTACAGCAGGGGTTGGAACACTGTCCTAGCATTTTGTCAAAGTCAAGGTACAAGGTAGGTATAAATCTCAAAGTATTTTTGTAACACTGCACACACAAATGGGTAAGACTACCTAAAGGCTTTCCAGTATCTTGCCTCTGTGTTAACACTACATATGACCCCAGCACATTTTGCTGTAGAATACTCAAAAATCTCATTTGATCATCTGTTTTTGATAATATTTATGAACAGCATTCTATAAAAATAAATTCCCCTACTTCAATAAAGTATTAACCATGCTTCTTTCCTATATGCATGATCTCAGCTCCCCTATAACTGAGAAAAGAAAAAGTGAATGCAATTTTTAAGTATTTAGAAAGGTCAAATTAATTATTTGAAATTAATGAACCTTAACAGAAAGCCAAGGGAGATTTTTCGTATGGCAAGGCAAGTTGACCAAAGAATACTTGCATGGAAATTTCTTCCCTTAGCAAAATCATATTGATGATACACTTACATGTCTTTGTGTAACAAAACCACTAAGAAAAACATCCTACTTGACCATAGTTTATGAAAGTCAGTTTCCTTTATGAGCCGAAAGAATGGTAAAAAAATTGCTTTAAGCCTTATAATCACAGACACAAGGTTAATGTAATTTCAATGCACCTCTTAAACCTGAAAAATTAAGGAGATCAAAAAAAGCACTCTATTACATTATATGGCATGAAACCAAAGGCTGCCAGAACTTGTCCTCTACTTCTTTTCTACATAATCTTCTGTTCTTCAATAGTACAGCTTAATTGCAAAAGCTTTTGACAATATTTCTAATTATAATGTTCTTCAACAAAATATTACAAAGATCTACTAGAAAGAAAAAGAAGTTCCCTTTATATATTTCTGTTATGTATTTGCTAATTGTAATTAATTCAGCATAATAAAAAAACATTATACCTGTTTTTTTTCATAAACAATAAAGAGTGCATTTGCATGTGTGCATATACAAGGCATCTCTGCATTCAAAAGTAAACACAGTTGTTCTCTTTCATAATGAAGACACCATCAGGTGGTTTTTTAGATTCTCAACTCAAAGACCAAGTACAGGCTCTTTGCCATTTTTTAAATCTTTAAGGCTGTCAAGCAACACTTTTGTCCTCTTTTATCATAGGCTAATTTTGGAAGCATGTTTGATAATAATACTATTAATTGATTTGGACTACTCTAGTAAACAGACTTATTCATAGTTAAACACTGAGATAGGTTTTACATCTTTATCTGTATATCATACTGGACAAAGAATTGTATATGGACTCATCAGATCCTGTAGTTTGGAAAAGACCTGTAAGACCATTGAGTCCAACCATCAACTCAGCATTGCCAAACCTACCACCAAACCATGCCCCAGACACCACATCTACCTGTCTTTTAAATCTCTCCAGGGATGGTGAATCCACCACCTCCCCAGGAAACCTGTTCCAACGCTCAACAACCCTTTCCATGAAGAAACTTTTCCTAATACCCAATCTAAACCTCCAGTGGTGCAACTTGAGGCCATTTCCTCTTGTCCCATGATTTATTACCCAGGAGAGAGCCCAACACCCACTTGCTACACCTTCTTTTCAAGTGGTTGTAAAGAGCTGGAAGGTCACTCCTGAGCCCCCTTTCCTCCAGGAAAACACCCCCAAGCTCTCTCAGCTGCTCCTGATCAGGCCTGTGCTCCAGACGCTTCATCAGCTTCATTATCTTTCTCTGGACCTTCTCCAGCATCTCAATGTCCTTCCTGGAGTCAGTGGCCCAAAGCAAACACAGAGTTCAAGGTGCTGCCTCACCAGTGCCCAGCACAGGAGGACAATCCGTGCCCTGCTCCTGCTAGCCACACTATTCCTGATGCAGGCTAGCATGCCCTTGGCCTCCTTGGCTACCTGTTCACAGCTGCTTCTTGTTCAGTTGCTCCCAAGTCCTTTTCCATCAGGCAGCTTTCCAGCCGCTCTGCCCCAGCCTGGAATGCTGTATGGGGCTGTTGTGATGCAAGGACAGTACTTGGCACTTGGCCTTGTTGGCTAGTTTGGCATTTGTTTGTATGACAGCTAAAATCCAGAAGCATTATGGGTCAAAGGATCTTCTTAGCTTTTCCTGTTAATAAAGCTTGCAAAATTATTTAATTTTTCCTAGCACAGTAGAACTAGTCTATGTACAGAAAATTCATCCAGCACACAAATGTCCATCAGCATCTATTAGCTGTGTAAATATTATTTTTTCCAAGTCAGTACAGAAATGCATTATCTGAAACATACAGTTTTTAAGTGGCTGAATTTGACAGAGGAGACTTGTAATATATTATTCCTCCTAACTCAGAACTGGCATACTAATATGTACATTAATATGTACCATACGCACTAATGTGTACCTTAATATGTTATGTACACACTAATATGTACCTTAACAACAGATAAAATCAAAATTAAAGTCCATGACCAGAAAAACCTCACCACCATACCTGTATTCATAAAATTATTTAGGAGCAGTCAGTACATTTCATAATTAATTAGCTGTCTTATGAAAATGTCTAAAGGTTACCAATGAAAGCTCTTCACAGTAGAGAAAGTAGAGGAACATTAGGGCTTTATTGTTCAATTTGAATGTATTTGGAAGCCTAAATTAATTTCAGTTCTTAAACTATAAAACTATTACTGGTTTCCTATTTATTTTTCATTAATTGTAGCCATTGTCCTTGCATTCCTCAAGCTACAATCAATAACTGATTGAAAAACAAACATGTAAGACAAGCATAGGAAAACATCCAAAAATATAAAACAATTTCTCTAAATATTTCTTCCATGATCATGAGAAACAAAAAAACATCAGCAATATTAATAGATGAATATTTCCTGATGGAGAATACAGGAGTCTTTATTTAAAAGTACAGCCCCTGTCTGTCACAAAAGCAAGAGACCAAGACCCTTCATGGTTAATTAAAAACATACTTAGCATTTTCTCTTAATCCAAATGAGCCATAAGGCAGGAGCTCAGACTTTTATTCAAAGTCATGCACAACCCTTGTTGCCATAAGTAAACTTCCACCTCACTGGTGCTTCTACTGCAGCTCTGATAAAACTTTTACATTCATGAGTCAAAGGTTAAACAAAAGAGAGGAAATGTTTTCTGTCAAATAGTCAGGTAACCACTAACAGTCCTGAACTATCAGCAGGAATCTAACTTCTAGTAATCAAATAAAACTAAGGAAACTGCCTTTCCGTAGCTAAATGCCTAATGTCTAGGGGCTACTTTTCTGTCTGGAAAATTGACACAAAATGTGTAAAATTGAAACATTCTGCTTCTAAGGGATTTGCCTAAAGGAAAAGTGAAAAAGTTTCAAGCGTGGTCTAAACTGAAGAACTACAAAGCCTTACCTCATAAACCTGTCTTCCTTATTAGAGCATTTCATTTGGAAATGTAGGTGACAATTTTACAGTCATAAAATTAATGAAATCTAAGACTGAGCATTTTAATGATGCATTTTGTGTTCCTCTGCATATCTTAGGTCAACCTCAGAGTCCATCAAGAGTTTCAAATTATTTGTACTTTGCACTAAAACCGTTCAGGTAATTCAAAATCAATTCAATGTAAACCCAGGAGGTATTATTTCCACTGCAAGAAGCAGTGACACTTAAAAACATAACCCAGAAGAATTAAGTCTACTATTATTCAAAAGCAGACATTTAAGTTTCTACTGTGCCACTTCAAACCTCAACTAGCAAAACTATTACCTAAAAATAGGAAAAGTAAAACTTGGAGAAAAAAATCCAGCATAGGAAATGAACTCAACAAGGTATTTTACAATATGCCTATTGTCTATCTCTTGTCTTACAGGGTTGAGTTAGCTCAACACTTTGTGGAGAGGGAGGAGGTGACAAAGCAGGATCCACACTGAGAGCTTCACAAAGCAGCCATGCAGCTTAATGAAAAGAGCTAAATTAAATAGAACTTGTAAATGAAACACACAGCATTTCTGGAGAATAATCCAAGAGTTATCTTCTCATCTTACTATGGTTTAGCACTTCGAATTTGGCAACTGCAGTCAAGCTCTACACATTCATTCTAGACAATACCACAACTAAGTTCTTCAAATAAAAAAGCCTGAGAAAGCTACCTTGAGAAATTTTCATTTCACTTTATAAACTTTATATAGAGAGTATTTGAACAATACATTCTGATTTGGAATAATTTACACAATTCATATACTTGTGTATATAAAATGGAAAAAAGAAATCTATAAAACTTATAGAGGAATTTTGTATGTACAAATATATTTTCTGTTTCAAACTATCCATTTTAAAGCAGGACCATGTGGCTGCAAATTCAGAGATAATTTCCTTTAGTGTTTCAGATGGAGAATGAATTACAGAGCGAAGTCCCATAAATCACAAGACTTTAATCTTACATGCAGCTTTGAGTTGCTGGTGTTAAACCTGAGGACGAGCAGCCTTTATTTCAGCTTTCAGTTAAGAATCTCATTCAGCAGTTGAAATTCTATCTCTTTAGAAGCCCTGGCATAAGTTAACACATGGCTTGGTACTATCCACAAAAGATATGCACAAGTGAAAAGCTGTGCCCTGCTCCCCATTCATCAGCCTACCCAAATGACTACAGTATTTCCTTTCAATCACTTTGACTGGCTTGTTCCTGCTCATCTTTAGAGATTTTTAGTTACATTTCAGTTATTTATGACAATTCAACTAGATTTTCTGTATTTTACTATCTTTAACTGTCTTTGTAAAAGCCTGAGTCAGGAATCTTATTATAATCCTCTTGTCCGAAGGGATACATCCATGTGGACATGGACAGGCAGTTTGACATGGCATTTTTGTACACTTGCACCTGTGTGTTTATATAAAAGTCCATGGCTATTGTGCACACACCCCTGAAGAACAAGTAGTCTGAATTGCCCATACATCAGCCATCATGTGTATACACACAGCAAATATCATTTTATGTCATTTTGATATATGGACAAAAGCAACGTTGAACATGTGTACACACACTCTTTATATATAAAGACAGCATTCATTTGTTTGGATTTTTTTAAATTTTGGTTAATTTAAGAACAATAAGCACAAGCAAAAGAGAGACAGATAAAATGCAGAGAAAGAGACACATAAAGTGAGAAAAAAATCTGCTTAGTGATCACTCTACACAGTGAGTTCTCTTTCACTTGGTCACTTCTAATGAATCCTGGAATTCAGAGCAAAAATCAGACTGGCTACTAGAACACATAAGATTGAAATATTGATGCATTCTTTCCATCTGAGCTAAACACCGCACAATGCACACACACATTCTGGAGATAAGCAGACTACCCAGCTACAAGTACAATGCAATGAAGCTAGTCCTGTTACGCATTCAGCTGTGCACTGTAAATTTGAAATTGTCACAATAAAAGCAATAAAGGCAATGCTTTGGATATGGTTCAGTGAAAAATTATAGCTTGCCACCTTTCATTTTCCTACTCATTTCTACCAAGTAATAGACCATTGACTAATCTTTAGCTGATGCACGTCCATGGGGAAATGTTAAAAGAAACACCCAGTTTACACCAGCTGAGAATTTACATCCTTTGCTTTGCAGCACTCCATACAGTACTTAAATGTACTTGAGCATGCATAACTGATTTAAATGTTGTTACAGCCGCACAAACAATGCAAAACATTTTGTTTCTAGCTTAATGAGAAAAGAATATTAACTCAGAGAAAAGAGCTAAAGCATACACGTACATTCTCACTCTGAGTTTTAACAAGTTATATTAAAAAAAATGTATCACTGAGAAAAGGGTTAAATGTTACACATTCCAAAAGCCTAAGACTTATATCCTTCTGAAGTATTACTAACGACATATTTCAAAGATCCCAGAAAGTAAATTAATTTCCAGAATAAAATATTTCCCTACTACTACTTCCATTATATGGTAGTATTTTTTTTCTTTGCAATATTTAGAGCAAACATTT
Source organism: Pseudopodoces humilis (assembly GCF_049639895.1). Classification (NCBI taxonomy): domain Eukaryota; kingdom Metazoa; phylum Chordata; class Aves; order Passeriformes; family Paridae; genus Pseudopodoces; species Pseudopodoces humilis. Next base: position 9,486,154 of record NC_142209.1, read on the forward strand.
CTTTTTAAATTACTTGCCAAGAAACATCCAGTGTACTGGCTCTCAACATTAGTTTGGCATCTGTTTAAAAGTTCATTAAAATCTTGATGTACTGTTTCCAATAACTTTAAGTACTCTACAAGTCTCTACATTGGCTGATCTTTTTTTCCCCTCAGTGTTCATTTACTGATAATCCTTTTACAAGCTGATGTTAGGTTTTTCTCCCGAACTCACATGGTCTATCCTAATGACACTCTCCATGACTACATGATTTCCATGTTGTCCAAACACCTGAAAAACTGCTTTTCTCCATATTATTCCTATCCTACTCTCAAAAATTCTCTCCTTCCCCTTTGCTGCCAATGCATTTGGCCCCTCCTCTCTTGCATTTGGAGATTCTCACTTTAAAAGCAATTTAAATTCAATTTTGTTCTTCCTATTTGCTGCTGAGCTTGGTATTTTCATTTCCTCTAAGGGGCTTGAAGGCTGCTAGGCTCTTAACTGAAGTTGCAAATTTGTCTTTTAATGAGATCACTCTGCCTTTAATTTAATTAAAATGGTTTTAGGACAACTAAATAATTGGGGGTTTCTGTTGCCAAAACAATTAAGAGAGAATAAAGAAAAAGCAAAGGGAGAAACATAGTATTTCTTTGGGGTCACTCTCCCCAACATCAGTGTCTCTTCTGCAACAAAACAGTGTGCTCTTACCTTGTGAATCCTCTGGATCTCATATTTCTTATACTAGATATAGTCTGGGAAAAGAACTTGGACGAGACACCCAAAAATCTCCTTTCCAAGGACAGGAATACAGAATAATGCACTTTATTGTTGAACTGACAGAGTGCTTGTCAAAGATCTGATTAGAAAGTAAAAATATCCACATAACAGTCCAAGCTTCTAAGGCTGGAATATATTGTTCTCTGCCTTTTAAGCAGAGATTTCATATTATTTAAATAAAATTATTTAGCTTCACAGAAGAATACCATCATATGGGGCTTGGGGCCACCTTTTATGTGAAAGCAATGGTAGCACTGCCGTAGAAAAGCAATACCCTGATAGCAAAGTTAAACACATTAGCAGAGAATTTGTAAAAGATATTTTTTTCTTGTATTTGTTATATTCACTCATTAATTCAATTTTTATTTACCACCTTACCTTAGAATACAGAGGCAGACCTTGCCTCCTGATGTCAAACGGCAGAATCCAAACCTTTGCTTACTTTCAATGTCAGTGAGCACAAAGGTGAAATGCTGTCCTACTTGGTTTTGGGACACCCTGAAAAACCAGATACAGAGCATAAAACCATTAAATCACATGAAAGATGAGCATTTAAGTCATTGGTCTCAAGTATTTTCATGCTCAATCCTCACTATAATCCTCAACACAATTCTATTGTCTGCTGTTCTTTTCCAATTCTTACACAATTTTCTACAGCAGAATACCTAAGGACCTGCAAGTAATGACTAACACCTGCCATTTCTGGTTCAATCTTAGATGATCACACTGAAAATTAATTCCCAGAGAAGCTGAAAATCATTACAGACGTCAGTCTACCAGTGAGAGAGCACAAATTCTTTTTTAATTTATCCCTTGTAATATGGGGCAGGGGCAGTTGTTGTGGTTTTTGTTGGGTTTTGCTGGTTTGTTTGGGATTTTTTAAATCTCCAACAAAATTAATTATAGGAAATCAAATCTACCTCCTAGTGAAAAAAAAGTAGCAGCTGATCAAAGGGAAAGAGAAGCAAGAACACAGGGATTTTATACTGTTTTTAACACATGCGTGACAAAGGTTTAAAGATCAGCTAAGTGGTACCACTACCCAGCCTGTAGAGTCTCCCACTCTTTTCAAATTGCTTTAGACCCACACGAACATAAAATGACTAGGATGAACCAAAAGCTTGTGCTGAGCATACATTAGAAGATAGACTTAGTCCAATATAATCACCCATAAATGATGGACTTTTTTGCATTAGGTAATTAAACCATTAAAACAAGCACTTTCCTCAACTGCCTTCAACAACCTGGAACAATCTAATGCTGTCTTTAAACACTGTAAATACTCAATGGCTTGTTCTCAGTCCCTCCTTGCTCAGGTTCTGGGTAGCTGGGATGCTGTACACTGCACCTCACACCAGAGAGCCATCAATAACCAGGCCTTACTGCTCCCCTGCCAACCTTGCAGTTTTCTCTGCCACATCTCTGCACTTTGCTCTTTCCTGCACAGAGTAGACTGCCATGAAATGTGGGGTGTGGTTTCAGCACCCCTGCACACCCTGGGGCTGGGGGCTCCCGCAGAAACCCAGCAGCAGCTGCTCAGTCGGAGCACTGGAAATGCTGTGAGCAGTAACCTCAGCTGCCTCTGTTACCACCCTCTCTCTGCTCTGCCACGTCCCACTCTGAGGCTTGGAGCTTCCAGCAGCCAGGCCTGGCTTCTCCTTACACCATGAAACACCCTGCCAGGGTCAGGTTGGAGGCTCTGCGCACAACCTTATTAACCCAAATTGTTTTTAATGAACTGAGTACATCTATGTCAGGCAAAATATCTGTACACAGGGCCACTTTAAAAATGAGATTTAAATTCTGGTATTTTCTATTAAAAATAGCCCAGTCAAGTTATGAGTTCAGTGGGAAGGATTTCCGATGCCATCTCACCACCTCCCAGTCACAATCTTTCCTTTGCTTCTTTAACAGAGGCAACTCCATGTTTTCACAGTCAGTGTAAGAGTGGCCCGGCTTGAAAACTGCTTCCCACACAGTATAGAAAGAGATGTAAGCAGCAAGTCACAGATTTTTAATATGAGAAACGTTCCAAGGCTACAACTCAATTTCCACAAGAACCCAAAAGTTTGCATTTTGTCCCATTTGTTTCAAGAGAACCACTAACAGAAGCCAGTGACCAACCATCCATCTGGACTACATTTTCTGTTCAGTTTAAAATACTGAATTAATTCTGGGTTATAATTTGAGATGTGGGGGCAGCAAGGATTCCTGTTTTTCTACTCCTCTTCAGCAGAATTAAAACTGACTATATGTAAGACTTACCATGAAAAACAATGATAATTGGGAATTTCAATCAATAGATGAACACAATGTATAAATCAGACACATAAAATATTCCACAAGTGCTAGCATTACAGTTTTAACACATATATAGCATGTTCCATCATGCAGACAAACACTGGCCAAGTGACTTGGGATTTGTCCCTCCCTGTTTCACTGCAACACATTCAGGTTGTTTAGAAATCAAGTCTCCCCTCCAGAAACAGGCGGCAGCTCCTGACCCTGCTACCTGGACCACAGAATTGATTCCTTTCAAGTTTTTCTTAGCATGAAAATCAACACAGATAAAATGAAATTATTACCAGAATATTATATCAGAATTCCCTCAACAAAATGTTATCCAGACTATTTACTGGAGCACAAGATAAAGTAGTCCAACTGCAAAGCCTTTCTGCAGAATGCTGGTCTAGTCAGCTGTTTGAAGAGAGCATGATCTGCTCACTTGCAAGGGGAGAGCAGGCACAAATCGTTGCTAACCAGTGCTGACATTCTCCTCACTCATTCCTCTACCTTGCTTTTGACTTACTTTCAACTTTGCCCTGTGTGCTTACTTCTAATGCTAGTTCAACAACAATAAATCACTAGTAATGAAGAATGTGTGTAAATACTTATTAACCCTGCAGACTACAATGGGCTCTTTCTACAGTTCACTATAGAATTAAATATAGGTTTTTAAATCTTCTATGTACCTACACAACACAGAAAAGACTTAGTACCAATGGAGTACGTAAAGAGTAATTTTAAAGATTTTTGTTTACACTACAGCCATTGCTCAGGCCTCACTTTAAGGGAGCCTTGAGAGTTGATTAATACAGGAATTGAATCTCTCCTTCAAACAAAAAACAGCATATCTAATCACTAAATTTATCCTTTGCTCTCCATATAAACTGTTCTTCTTCCAAATTATTTTGTTTAGGATAGAGTAGATGTTTGAAATTTTTTTTTCTTCAAATTTTAGAAATTTTTGAAGAGTTTCAAAAAATTTACGACCTCATATGTTGGAATAGAGATTTCTATTTTCTTTTAAAAGCCAGTCACTATGTCATTGTTACTTATAAAATATCACATACATGTCCTTGACCAGTGTAAGTAATATACACAGTTCTGTCTGAAGCTTTGGTGGCTGCTACTTAAACCTGAAAGTTTCACATGTATTACAACCCCCAAACTGATAGGGAAAACCAAACCCATCAATTAGTCACCCTAATTTCCCCTAAATCAAAGAACAAAATAGAGACTGTTTCAAGCAGGAATTCGAAAAACAGGTAGCGGTACAAGCTGATGGAGAGACTGTGGAGACAGTTAACAGTAGGTTGGGCATCCTCTTCAACTAATTGCTATCCCCTAATCTAAGCTTCAGGGACTATTTCTTTCACTTTCCAGGCCCACTCCAGGATCCACAAGTCCACAGCTCAGGGTCCCTGTGTGGAAAGCTCCTCTGTTCCACCAAGCTATCTGATTTGAGCTCTGCCTCCCAAAAAACCCAATCCTTTACAATTCTGGAAGAAAAAAAGGAACAGGAGAAAAACTGGGGAAGATATGAAAATGCCACCACCAGGTAAGAAAATTCTCACAAATAAAAAGCACTGTTAGCTTATTAATGGGACTATGTTTTCAAAAAAACCCAGAAACATTAAAAGAAACCACAACTACCGAGTAAAGAGTCTCACTGGGAGTATTTAAGTTGCAAAAGAAGCCTGTCTAAAAGCTCTCAGGGCCCTGACCATCACACTTGGCCAAGGGTCTATGGGAGCACGGGGCAGCTCCCTTGTCATTCCCAAGTTCCCCCTCAGACAAGCGCACCTCTGCATACACATGGAAACCAAACAACCCCTGTTTGAAATCATTAGCTACACTCTTCACAGCACACACTGCAGCCTGTCCTTACACTTGTCTCACACATTCACTATTACACAAACATGTGCCACAATGAGACACAAGATGCAAAGAACTCAGCTGTGTGCAACTGCTGCTACATTTCTGAGTTTGAAACCCCCCTTGCAAACTGACTGCAGTGTCTGAGGGGTACAAGAAATGCTACAGCTTATTTATCTTCACCCATAAGCTTGAAGTACTTTCTTGATTATTTACTTTTCACTCTCAACTATTTACTCTAATGGCAAAATTTTTGTGTATCTTAAAACCACCTTTTCACAAGATCTGAAAATCCGATGATTTCAAAGCATTGTTTTGCACTTTGCTTGATCATAACTGTGTTTCCCCACAGACTTTTACCACACATATCAATAGAAACACCATTAGCCAGGAACAGGACAATGACAGTGATGTCATTCCTGCTATCATTACTCACTCACCCTAAAAGATTATGAGTTAAATAACCAGCATGGTAATTCCCATACTCGAGTGACATTCTGCTGCTGAGGAGAAATCCTCTACAGCAGTAGCACCATTGATTATTCCCCAAAATCCTATACTTCCCAGTGACTGGGTGAGCACCAGGGGGAATTAGTGAGGTACACATCACTGTCTCCATGTTGATCCTATAGGTAGTTCCAAAAAGCATATCTAAAAGAGGGTTGTGTGCTTCACATTCAGCAGGAGGAATGCATCCTGAAAGGGAAAAGACTGAGGAATGAAAGGTGTAAGAGAAGTACTTATGGTGGAGAGAAATGGCAGAGACTCAAAGCACAGATAAAAATGAGGGGTCAAGCAGTGACGTAGCACAACTTCAGACTGAACCTGAAATAGTTCCAAAAGGAACAAGAGAAGTTGCGCCCTCACTAGTCATCACCCAGCTACATAACTGATGGATGTGGAGACTGAAGTACAAATTCTGCAAAGTTATACCTGAGTTCTGGGTTGAGAGGGAAAATAAAAAAGACTGCTGGAGAAAGAAAAGTGAAGCAAACCATGCAGGATTTGCACCAAGGATTCAAGCAACAAGAGAGAACAAAATGGTGTTGCCTGAAGCATTAATATTACTTTAGCAAACATTAAATGGAAATTAAAATCTCTGTCATCAAATGTAAAATCCTCCTAGACCATATGGAAAGAAACTGAATACCAAAGAAAAGGGTCTTTCTTTGTAAATACATGCATGCAAACTCTAAGAATGTTATAAAGTTGTGCCATTATTAAATATAATTTATTCATAAAAAGAGACACAGGTTCTCAGAGCTCAAGAACTTCTGTGATGCGGTTCATTTCTTATTCCTTTTCAAATAATATGTACACCATAACTAGAAGTAATGAAATTATGTGTTTGTTTTCAATAAAAAAGTATATATACAACTCAAAGTTTAAGTCACGGTCAAAGAATTTTTTTTACACCTTTGTGCCTCTTTTGGCTTGACTTTCAGTTTCAATTTAATGGGAGTTACCTCTATATTTTTAATTACCATTCACAGTATGTACCTTTGATAATTAGAGTGAGTAGTGTAAAGTTATTTGTAGCATCTGCATAAAGTATGGCTGGTGAGCAAACAGCATTGAATAGTGAGAACTAAATCTAGATCTCTATGATCATTGCAGGATAGTGGATAAAAGAAAATCAAATATATGTGCTCATTTCTTTTCAGTTCCTTAAGTAATTAATATAAGTGACTAGAAAGAAAATGGGTGACAATGATGTTAGTACTGGTGCTTTAACTTTCTCCATAATTTGAAGAACACAGATTTCCTACTTTATTTGGTTTTATTTAGCTAGATAACAGAATTAACATTCCATTATCTATAACTCTGCTGTGGATTAGAAACCCAGAAGTAATATATAGAATAGAATCGTATTTTTTGTTTTAAGTATCTTGGTCAGCAGAATCAGTGGAAGTTACTACTTTTACACTAGTAATTTCTAGCTCTTAACACACTCAGACAATGTTTGAAGTATTTTATATACATAAATAAATACATATATATATGCTATATATATGTATATAAATATACATATATTACAGGTTGAGAAGCTTTGCTCTCTGCAGTACAATATGCTCAATGAATGAAATAGGTATTTTCTGTATCAGTTCAAATGTTTCTGTATAGAAATTGCCATTGAAACTGACTGTAAAATACTCGGGAGTACTAGGAGTACCATCCATCATGATCCTATATACAAAAGGAAAAACTATAAATATATATGTAATCATCAGATAAGGGAAAGCACATTTATGGCTAGAAAAACACTAAAATATTTGGAACATCTTAAATGTCCAGTGGGAAAAAAGCCCTATAAAATGGAACTTCAGCAGTATTTTTCTCAATCCTTTTCTTTATCACTTCAAATTTCAAAATAAAAATAATTCAACTGAGAAATCAGAATACAACTGCTGGTTTTGTTTAAAACAATTGGTAAATGTGTCCACACTATAGAAAACACTTGAGCTGAGCAGAAAATGGCAAATACATCACGCAGCCAGTAAGTTGTTCATACAAATAACTTGTCAGTAACAGTCCCCACTTCCCTGAATGACCTTCCAGCATATCTGTCCTTTGCTCCACAATAGATCTGCCCCTCCTAGTCCGTGCTGCTACACTCCCATGATCCCACATTACCTTTGGTTCTTCCTCAAATGCCCCAGAACCAGGCTCCCAGCTCTGCAGGCAGCTATGAGTGCAGAGCCCGTTCTAAAGACATCACGGCACTGCCCGAGCAGTCTGCAGGCCAGACTGATCAGCTTCATTCCTCTCAGCAGAATCCCAGCTTCCAGGACCCTCCACTCCTATCCAGCTGACAAATTTTATGAAATTTGTAGAAATTTTGTATCTTTGAGAACACTGCTATACAATAAAGCATGAGGCCAACAGTCAAAAAGCAGATCTCTGGGGAAAGGGCAGGTGTGGTGCCAACAAACAACAAACTTCCTTTAACTTTTTCCTTTTTGTCTCTTTTTTCTTTGTTTCTTACCCCTTCAGATAATCAGCTAAAATACATACTTAGCTATGCTATAAATTCAAGTATTCTCACAGCTTATTAAGTTCATCCTCTTCATACAAGTAGCTAAGTGCCTTCTAAATGGTTCAAGAGAACCATAGTTAAGGTAAGACAACTTATTTGAAAATAATTATTTGCTGCCACTGATTATCTTCTTACCACTGGATGGCAGCAACAGAACCTCACCTATTTCTGTTATCCTCAAATTTTGTTTCCATTATTCTTCTTCATTACTGATTTTAAACAGATTTCTGTACATATCTTAAGCACATTAAAGACTTTAATGCTTTAAAGCCAACACTGAGAACCATATTAGTTAAGTCATTAAAACAGCTTAAAGGATAGTGAGCTTAACCAGTTCAAAACCCAAGCAATTTAATTAAATTCAGCTATAAAAGACTAAATAAGCCTAGTTTAGTTCACGGAAGTTGTGTTTATAAAGTTGTGTCTTTATTTTGCCAGTGTGTTTTGCTGCAAAGATTCTCTTCTTTCCTCTCTAGACACACCAGCTTTTCCTCTACTGACAGCAGATTCTTGCATCTGATAGATGCTTCTCATCTCCAACTCACCATCTACAACTGATGCACATGCTGCTTTGAAATTGGCTCAGCCTGCACATTACCTGGGTGTATCTTTCATCAATTATGCAAATCAAGCTTTTAATTCAATCTTAGCCAATTTGGACAATACGGGCTTTCCAAACCGAATGAGTTCAATCTATGAAATAAATTACCATTAATCATTTTGACAAGCCCAAATAAATACTGTCATTAATAAAAACATTTTATATCAACAGTTTAAATGACTGGAAGCATTAGATGGAAGCCAGACTATAACTGATATCAGAAAGGTAAGGGCTAATTAATTATAAATAACAGTCTTGATTCTTCTCTGAGAAAAATCAATTGCATATTCAGCTACTTCCATGTAATTAAAGTCCTAATTTCTTTGAACCCAAACAACACGTTTTCTGTACTGCTTGGTGAGTTTTTACATCCTAGTACACCGTAACATTTTTAATGAAGCTTGCTGCTTGAAGGAAACTGTGTTATATCCTTATACTAACACAGATGGTGTTCACAATTACAATGGACAAAACTAGGAGCTGAAATATATCTCTGGATAGAGATATTCCTAAAATTCTAGGATTACATTTTGCTGTGATAGTTTCCTACTAGTGACTTCATACTTACTTGAACAAAGGGCAAGTTTTCTTATCTGCAGGTGCAAGTTTAGGGAGTACATTACATTTGCCTTTTCTTTAAATCCTTGCTTGTAATTATGCTAAAAATAGTTTTCTATGTGATATTTTAAAATAAATGATAACTGTAGCACATACCTTTCAATGTCAAAAGGAAAGCAGAACTTTGGAACGCTGTTCAGCACTTCCTGAAAACACAAGCAAAAGAAATTAAATTAATGGTTTTTTGAAAAGGCTTTTGAAAGGTTTGCTTTTTTAAAAAAATGGCCAAAAATACTCGTAACAAATAATAAGTTCATGGAATATATGATTACAAAAAATACAGCACACGTTCCTGGACTGAAATAATTGATTATTAAAAAGGAATTAGGTTTGTGCTTTGGCAGATTGCAAAGACAATGCCACAGAAGCCCCAGGAGGGAAAGGCCTGGCCTGAAGGGTATTAACACCCTTCACATCCCCGCTGGGATTCCCTTCAACAAGGCCATATGGATTTTACAAGAAGCACCACACCATATGGGTAAGCCACGTCTGCTGCTACTTGTACCACAGACTAGCCACAGGGACTTCTGACAGATCCTGGCTCAAAAATACAAATGTTGTTTCAATTAAAATTCAGGCAGAGAAAAGGGAATGAAGTTGGCAGCAGAATGAATTACAGAGAGGTATAACAACTCTATACATGTTCTACAGTCAAATGCTGAAAATGATGGAAATCGTCTACTGGTCCAAAGCAGAAATTTATATGATTAACCCTCTGGGCTTCACAAGCAAGCTTTGCTATTAATAAAGGGGGGGTGGGGGAGGGGGGCGGGCAAAATCCACCAGATCTACATTCATACCACAGTATGAAAGGATAACGCCTCTCTTTCGTGCAGAATTTTATTTAAGAAGCTGTTTAGTGGCAAATAAAATGTGTTAATGAAAATATAAAATTGCTCTCAAACTAGTCAACATTTTTCTTTAAAAAAAAAGTGAATTACCAGATCATTCAGCAGCAAATATTAAACAATGGCTTTACAAGATCCTAGAAAATAGGTTTTATTTCCTTGTTCCCAACTGGGAAAACAAACCTCCTGTGAAATGCTTCAGCAAGAAAAGACAATTGACATCAATGCAGTTGGTCAAAGCTGCAGAATTTGTTTTTGGAACAGCCCCACAGACCTGTATTTCTGTATACACAAGCTGGCCCACAAGGTTTGCTTTCAGAAATGAGCACATTGATTACAAATTTCCAGGGCTGCACATGAGGGTCTAAGAAGCTGATTTAAAGTGTTAGCACTGTGTAGCCTGAACGCCCTGTTTACTGCATGTTGGACTATCAACTCCCTTTAGGGGAAATTGTGTATTTAAATTCCTACACACTACAGTGACTATTTACTTCAAACATTCACTGGTCTCAGTGGATAGTGTAAAATATTGAGAGCCCACACAAATTAATCAGCAAGAGAGGAACAGTTCAGAAGAAAGCCTGTGACCACAAGATGTGTATGCTAGCTGCAACATTTTAAGGGCTCTGCCTCAGTAAATCTCCATGTGATACAAAATCAGGAAGTCAATGTTTTTAGAATTTTCAAGTCATACAAGAGATTTCAATAAATCTTTACAACTTTTACTTTGTTAGCACAGTGTATGGAAGCCACAGATGTGTTTTGGGACAGGTTATTAACTCCACTAAGAACAACAGCAGTATGTAGAATACTCTTCAAAAGGAACTGCTCTAGCACCATCCTGCCTGCTCTGAGTGCCAACTGTAGAAGAGTGAAAAGCAAAATATAAACAGGGCAGGTAAGCATTTGATTCCTGCAGTCAGGAACAAGCACACACAATGCTAGTAGTAGCAACAATAAACTCTAATAAAAGAGAGCAAACAGAACTAGCTAATCAAAACTTCCAACTCAGAAATTTCCCAAGCATTTCCAAATAGTCTCTCACTTCAGTCTCATAAAATTTGTTTTTCCTGTTCAAAAGAAATAGTATTTTATTCTTTTTCTAAATCTGTACCTATTGTCACACTACAGGAAGTGATTTTTCTCCTCACTAACAAGAATTTTAATTGCTGCCTGGTGAGCTTAGCACTGACTCAGAATTGGGTATGGAAATGTATTAATTTATGTTCCCCATTGTATTATCTCAGAATAAATTATCACGCAAGGAAAAGAAAACAAAAACAAAAAAAAAAAAAAACCCGAAGGTATTAGCTCAATATTTTGACTAAACAACCTGAAAATGAGGGTGTGTTTCGAAGCATTGCCCAGGCCGAGCGACAGGCCGGGGCTACCCCAGTGCCTCCCAGCCCTCCCCAGGCCAGACACGTGCACACAACTTCTGCGGAGCAGCCTCCGCTCGCTTCCCAACTGGCAGGAGCATCCCTCGGGGGACAAGTCTTTAAACCTCCGCACTCTTTAAAATTCAACCAGCCAGCAGGTCTATAGACTGGTGTATAAACAGTATAGACACACACACACACACACACAAAAATCCTCTCTCGGCTTATGTCAGTGACAAAGCAGCTCAGCAGTTGACTGCTTCTCCCCTGACAGTGTAAGCCGGGTTTACACAGATCAATAGATGGAAGTCCTACCTAGCTTCCAGGGCTCAGTTTTCTCCCTTAATTATAGGTGCTATTCAGATTTTTAAAATGCAAGAAAACAAGATGCCCCCAAGATGCTCCTAGATGAATTTAAAATGCAAATGGTATTTATATAGACATTCACATTTGTGTACATATTTGTACATACAAACAATTACAGAAATCATACAGACTTGCAGCAATCTCTATTGGATAAAATTGGAGCTATGTCTCCTAACGGCTCATCATTTTCAAGATTCCCTAACCAGCCATGACTTCTTCCTGAGTCAACATACACTCGCAGAAAAATAATAAAGTTATTTGTTGTCTTTTATATTCATGACTTGATAAAATTATGTATTTATTTCTGAAAGCAAAAGATTGTACAGGTCTTCAGAAAGCAAAACAGTTTGATTCACATGTCCCATGATTATTTCCTCCCCTAGCTCTCACAGTATTAGTGCTTTCAGAAATGGTCCTTGTGTTATAAACCAGGTGTATACAGGGGGAAGATGATAATGTGTAAAAGAAAAAAAATAAAACCCCACACAAGTAAAGGATTATGTATTTACTTTTCAACACTGACTTAAACATCTACAGGTGCATACAAAATTGTGTTTAATTGCTAAGTTAAAGGATAACTATCTCGTTCCTCCTAAAAACTCAAAGAGAAAGAAGAAAATCATAAAATTTATATAATGTGAACTGTGACATGCTGCTTCCCCTGAAAAAAGCTTAAACAAAGACAGAAATGGTATTTACAAAAATATTTCCCTTATACCTACAGCACAGCAGCAGAACCCTACACTCTCACAGGCTCACAAGGTGCAATGGTTTATTTATTCTCTCTCATCAGTTGCATTGTCCAACTCCAGCCTGGCCTGGTCATGCTCACTGGCTCTACAATGGGAGGATATTACAGAAGCCTGAAAGTAAGAATTATTTAGCATTCCTTGCTTGTTTTGGCACCCACTCAGCTAATTCTGTGTATCAGCATTTTATAAAGCAACATAAACAGTGATAGAAAATGCTTCTGAATTCATACATGCCAGCTTTGTGAATAAAAAAGGTCCTGATAACTTTGTACTCTGGAAAGAAACACAGTCAGTAGTTAACTTCCAGCAGTTTTGCCTTTGGTATTTCAGATATTCCTCTAGGTCTAAAGACAAATTATGAAAAATTCCCTGAAATTGTTTTACATAAAAATTAATACCTAAAACAATTACTAATTGGCTTGCCAGTCATATCTACGGGGCAATCCCACAAAAGTCCGGCACACATCATATCATTTGCAGTGTGACACCACAGGATGGGTGTAACACAACTGTGTGACGTGGAAGCCTCAGTGCCACGTGGGTGGCAAAACACAGAGCTGCAGATGTGCCCTCTAAGCTCCACCTGCTGCAACACTTCTATTTGCAGAAGATAGAAAATTTATGCAATAACAGCTCCCTAAAAATAAACCCGCTCTTTTCAGCTAACAATTTTCAAACTAACTTGTGGATAGTGGTGATTTCTTCAACAGCTCTTTCTATCCCAATAGAGCTGCCATGTAAAACTTCATACATCCCTGACAAACACGCAAAGAGGAAGGAGATTCTGGACCATGTAGCAGAAGTTGTCACTAATAGATACAAGCAAGATTAAATTTCCACTGAACTGAGCTACCTGTATGTTTCTACAAGTGCAGATTGTTTTGACCCACAGAACAAATTCCACTCCACTGCTGAGAACAATTTTTGATCCTCATTTAGCTGCCTAACATGTAAACCACAACTGGCAAGGCCCTACAGCCTAATGACTGACATTCAGAGGAATCAGGTTGCTCATAATGCTTAAGCAGAGAGCCTTTTAGAGTACTTGCTCTCTAAAAGGTGTTTGCATCTTTCAAAAGCTTATTCACAGAAATATTCATTGCCTAAAATGAATGAGGAGCTGAATACCTGCAAAGGAGGATGAGATCACTTACAGTATTTCAGTTAGATTTAATTTCTCTTGTTCCTGCTTCCTGTCTCCTCCACCTGGCCATCATTCAGTTATATGCTTCAGGAAAAGAAGCTTTTTAGTAGCTTAGTCTAGTGGCTTTGTGCTCTACACAGCAACAAGGGCACAGGTAAGGGCACAGACAGATGAGGCAGCAGGACAGGAAGACTTTAAACAATAAGGTAATGGGATAAGCTTGAGATCTTAGAGAACCAAAATCACATCAACAAGTAACTCTCATAAAGGTAGCAGTGGAGGCCCGAAGGTCAGTCGTACCCGTGACTGAACGTGATTGTTGCAGCATCACTTAGAACCAACAGCATGTTAAATACACACAAAAAGAAATTAAAAAAGCTTAAGAACTAGGACAGTGAAGGACCAGGGTATGGTACACTCCAACTAGATATATGCTACCTGATGCTCTTGCCCTGTAGAGCAGACAAAGGCTGATGTTCCTGGCAGCACACTTTTTAATGCCACCACAGAAGCTTTCAAAGGCACTTTACAAGAAGGAAAGCCAATCCTGCCTGATTAATCTCACTGTCCTATAAGACTGAGGAATAAGACTTTCTTAACAACCACAGAGCAAGTTTTAAAATTCAGAGATTTTACTAAATTATGAATTCTTGTTGTCTCTATTTGCTTAATTGCTCCTGAATCTCATCATATAAGCAAACAAAAATGAACCCTATTTCAGACAGTTGTGTCCAGTGCAGCATACAGACAATCAATTAAAGTAACAAGCTCAGTTACAAAAGCAGAATAAAACCAACACGAAGTTCAGCACAGGTTAATTTTCCTGCTTAAAGAAAAAAACCCTTCAAATTTCCTGGAACTCATAATAAAAACGGAAAAATTGACAAGGCTCTTCTTCCCAAAGGAAGTTCCCCTTAGAATATGTTTAGATTCAAGTGTTACCATCTACCTCTACTACTGGCAAGGCAAACAAAAACAAGATAAATATTACTTCACCACACATCTCTAGCATGCATGTAATATTAGTATTCCATGCAGCAAAAAATAGGTTTCTTTCAGTTCTCTGACTCATGTCAGGGAGATCATCGTTCCCTAGGCAGTATCAGAGAGTTAGGAAAAACAGGAAATATGCCCTTCCATCTCCACTCTTGAGATTACTATGTGAGCAATATTTAACTTTTAAGGTGGTATTTACTACCTTTAAGAAAATTAATTACATTTTGCAGAAAAGAAAAAAAAAAAAAAAGGAAAAAAAAGGGCACCAGCATATGGCACACAACTTTCTATCACCATGCAACAGGGAAAAAGTGGCTTTTTATTAATAAATAACTTCCATGTCTCTAACACTATCTGGTAAATCAAAAGAGAAGTTCTCTCAACTAGAATTACAGGAGATATCATTTTCTAAATCCAAATATGTAACTGTCTGAAGGTCATGTAAAAATCCTCAAGTCATACTGCACAGATAAGGGGGCAACAATATTTGTTTCACTCAAGACCTCTTCAGATCTCCCCCTGCTTACAAAAGCAGCTAAGATGCAACTCTGGCAGCAGTGCTGAGAATCTCCTGCACATTCTAGTCAGATGCCGTTTCCTCCACTGGTGAAAAAATAATTACTGTAAAAGACATGGCAAATTGAAAAACTGATCCATAATTATTCATTTTACCTGTTATTTTTCTCATTCCACCTCTGAATATTCTGATAGCAAAGGAGAAAACTGAGCCTATTTGCCATAAACCCAACTCTACCTATTCAATATATTGCTTTAAAATGAAGATTGCAGTCTCAGAAATGTCTGCAAAACATTATCAAAGAATATAATGAGTAGAGTGTAGTTGACACTGGTCAAAAGGGTCCTATTTGCAAGATTTCCTTCTCAGCCACCAAGAAAGGCTATTTACAAAAGGAAAATGAACTATAAAAGAACACTACAGATAATGAATATCTGCATTTGCATGCAAATGAAATATACTGAAAAAAACTATAGGATTTCAAGCATGATAAACTCTACTCCAAATGCAACTTGATACATTTCAAATTGATTTTAATTCCAAGCATATTTTGTTCCAAATCTATTCCAAATATTTTTTCCCCCTCACTAAGTACTGCATTAGTTAGTTAAAAGGCAAGTCCAGAAACAGTGTCTGTAAATAGCAGGATGCCATTCCTTGGCTACAAAGCTTTTAGTGAACAACTGGCCTGCCTAGTAAATACCCAGTACTGGTGTACACAGAAAGGTCAGCACAAGCTCTGCAGACTGCCTCTGCTTAGGCTGAGCAGTGAAACTGTCTTGTAGCACCAGATGATGCTCTTCCAGAATCACAACTTCCCACTGGTAATTTCATAAAATGACTGCACAGCATAGGCCATGAAGAAATCCTGATTTCACTGGCAATTCAGAAACTCAGAAGTAGCCAGAAAATTGAGCATCATGCAAATAAGGAACAACTTGAGTGCCACACTGAGAGAAAGCATCTGTAGCAGAGAGTGATTTATGCAGATAAACAAGGTGAGGCAGTCCAAGAGCCAAAACCTTGTCTGGGCTCATCCATGCCTAAACATGCAGCCCTGTGGGACAATGCTGGCTCCCATGGCTGGGAGGGGAAGTACCTTGTACAGGGTACTGAAACTGATGACATGTGAGGGCTGAGTTTCTTGGGCGACAAGAATCTACAGCCAAAAGAAAAGGAATTGAGAAAGGAAATCAGCTTCTAAGGAACCTGCTGGGTTTATAATTCTTTAAATGGAATTATTTGTGATATTTTTATAAAGGAAACACTTATTTCTTGTTTTACACTCAGCAGAGGTTACGTTCTAAGCTTCATCATAATGCAGCTCAGTAAGAACTGCTTGCAGTAATGGTTTTTCAGTACTAAATTGAGATACTATCAAGTGTATTGAGAAACGGAAGGAAGATGATTCAACTCAAGATGAAAGACCAAAGAGGGAAAGGGAAGAAGCAAATAAGCATAAATTTAAAGTGTTAACTTGTCCCTAGTGCTACCCAATGCAGACAGATGATTATCCCCAAAAATAAAGCGTAGTGGACATACAACTGGGTGTCTTTTTCCCAAGAAGATATGCAATGTATATTCACTTTACCTATGGCTGAGCCTCTCCAGACCTTCTGGCTCCCTGCTTAAAGCCTCTGGCAGCTTTATTACTAACAATTACTCTGCAACAATTACAGGCTGGTGTTGCTGCATGTGAGCATCAGTCAGCAACCTCAGCACTCAGTCGATCAGCTTAGCTTCAACCTCTGATACAGCATAAGCCAACTCTGAACAGCTAAGAAAAGAGGGAGGCAGCTTTCACCAGCAAGCCAGGCAGCACAAGCAGCTACAGCTAAGATTTTAAACTCCTTCACTTCTATCAGAAGAATGAAACTGCCCATGCTCAGGGAAGACACTCATAAATATAAACCTAGCATTCATGACACTGAAAAATTAGCAGAAATCCTGTTCCTAAAGTAGGATTTCTCTATCAACTGAAAGAAGTCTTCCCTCTTCCAAAATTCAGCTTAAAATTCAGGAACGGGTGCACTTGTTCACTGACCCAGTAAATTTTCTCTAATCATTGTCATTAGTGTCTAGTGAAGGATGAAGTGCAGAGGTAAGTATGCACTGTACCCTCAGAGACAGAGTTCTGGAATGAGATGATTTCTCATGTGTGGATCTTTCATTATCAAGTGTACATTTATTAATGACTGGACACAGAAATAGACACACAAAAGCCAGAAACTCAATACCTCTGCTTAGGGTAGAAGCAAGTAGAGTCTACCAGCCAGGTAGTTCACAATGCCTTGAAAACTTATAGAAAAGTAATGAGCACCATAAATAGTTATATTCTGATGGATTAACATATTTCCCTCCCTGATCACCTGCCTGGAACTGTTTTACCTTCCCTTATTCCTGGTCAAAGATCCCAAAAAAGTAGCCTGGATCTCTCCAGCTGCAGCCCACTAATCACCCTTGCATTGTTCTTGCTCTCCTGTTCCTGATTTTAGTCCCATCAAGTCTTTGCCTGGTTCCTTGATTTCATCGCATGTGGATTCTGCACTTTGATCCCAAACCATTTCCCAATATAGGCAATATGTAAAAGAGTATTTTTTTTACAAAATATCAGCAAATTATTTGAAGTGACACTTCAAATACTTGTAGCAGTAACATTGAAGCAATGTACCTCAAATGCTCTCCCAGTTCTGCAGAAAACAATCATAAAGAAAGGCAGAAGAAGAGCCAAGAACCAAACACAGGGTTCAGGAATATTACATCCAATTCTTAATACAAAAAGGAGAGCATATTCCTGAAAGTGCAACAGAAAAAGCCTCAGACACAAAAACAATGCTGAAAGTAAAAAAAAAAGCAACAAATTGAAGACTGAAATGGAAGGAGGGTATTAAGGAAGCAGATGAGAAAGTATAAGGGATCCCAAAATAAGGAATTAGGGGACTATTGACTGGAATATTCTGAGGGCAGCTGAGGTCAATCAACAACAACATCACACATGACAAACTGGCAGTCTTTCTGGAAGATATTCCAAATGATTGTCATCACTACTTCAGCCATCAGTTAATTTTTTCTTCTTCGGTTTGGCACATCACTGTAAGGCTGGAATCTGATTTGGCTTTGAAGTAAGCAAAATCAGTAACAGTTATTGTCAATAGGCTGATACAGAATATCTGAAGGACAGTCAAATATTAATTCTGTATTTATTTGAGCAAACAGAGGGAAAAACTACTACAAAATATAGTCCCCCAATATCACAGCTGTATGGTTTTAAAAAATGGCTAACATATGCAGACAGTCTATTAAAATGCACATAATTTATTTGACTCAAAATGAAAACATATCTAACAAGTAATTCCATTCATCTGGCCCTTTTTCACCCAGCCTTAAGATATACAAATGTGTGCCTTTTCACCAGAACACAGCAGCTGGGAATGAAAAGAAAAGCATTCAAATGATCATTTTCACATCATATTCCATCGTCTTTTCACCAGCTTCTCCCCAGTCTTTCTTTGAGTCCCATTCTGTTACAAGAGAGCTGCTTTTTAGATCAATTCATATTTCCATAATCCACACTGCTGGTCCTCTCTCTCCTCCCCAGGGTGGACTAACCCCTGCATCCAGAACTATGGCTTACAACTGTCATTAAGACCTATAACGATAACAAGATAACAAAAGAGCTGGTAGCGATGAGGTTAGCCAGTTTCATATGCTGATCAAGTTCAAAATTTTTAACTTAAAAGCTCTATACAACAAAACTCCCACAATTGTGAGAACAAGCATACTTCATGTTGCTACCTGTCCTCAAAATTTCAAGGAAATACCAAGTTTTCAGCATTGGCCTTTTATAATTTTAAAAATTAAAAAAAAACAAAAACCAAAAGCTCTCAAAGATTTATTCTGTCTCTGTTAGGATGAATTAAAAGAAAAGGTTGAGAAGGCACCTTGGAATAGCCACATCATGAATCATGTAAGGGTCTCAGTGATTCTGGGTGTTCCTAGCAAGTCTACGTGGGCAGTTGTTCCACAGAATATTTATCAGGACTGAACAGATCTTTTCTATTCACACAGTGCAGTCTGCAACTATAAATACACCTCTGAATGTTTTCCTGCTGATCATTCATCAGCTGGGATTTGCATAGACAAAAGGCATTGCTGCCTTACACACACAGTATTTTTCAATAAAAACAGTATGTCTTCCAAATGCGAAGTGTCAGAAAATCACTTTATCTTAACCAAAGTTCCCTTGAAATGTACAAAATTGCCACATTGCCATCATCTCAGCAAGGCTAATTGCTTTCCACAAAGATTCAAGTTTCAAAATATCTAATTAAATATCATGTGCAACATTTAGACAAAAACATAATGAAAATTAGTAATCTCATTAGATTGATTCCTCATTTCTCATATCAATGCACCCAACTATCAATCATACTTATTAATACTCAAACAATAAAAGCCCCAAACCCTTTCTAAGATTTCCTGATAAAAATAATCCCATAAAAGCAAGCACCTATCTAGTTAGCATAAACATTTGAAACATGCATTTAATGCCTCATCAGAATACAAGAACAAAGCCATCTCGTGCAGAAAGCTGGTGAGATGCATCCCCTAACAGCACGCCCGCAGCCTTGGAGGGTGTGTAAACAGCCTCGTACCTCCTGGGTTCCTGCTGCTCTCTTAAGAGAGAGCACAGAGGAACACAAAATCTCACTGCTGGCTTCCACACATTCATTTGACCCAGAGAACAGATTTTAGCTTGCTTCCAGAGAATATTTAAAATACACCAAACAAACAAAAAAACCCAACCAACCCAATATGTGCTATAATTTGAATCTTTAAAAAAATGTAATCTTTTTCATGGTGGCCTCATTTATGTTTTTTCTGCCACAATCCATGCAATTAAATATTACATCCTGAAAGAACCTGAATCTTTTGTCTCCAATCAAATGCTCATTTAAACCTGGCTTAACTTTCAGTAGTTACAATATACACTGAAAGTCAAGTGTGTGATTGGTGCTTTGCTGCAGGAAGACCAACACATTGGTATGTCTGAGGATTTATCCTTTAAACAACTGCATGTGCACCTATGTATCTTAATATATACAAATATTTTCACATAAACCAGGTAGATTTACATATATAGTATGAGACTTTAGTTTGGGCCACTACAGGATACAAAGCTCACAATTCAGGGGTAAACTTCAGCACAATGTGATACAGTAAAACTAAAACCCAGATGTAAAATGTGAGATTATAACATAAAGAACGTTACCCTAACTTCAGAGAAAATAACACAGGTTCCTCACATGGATGCCACATCCCTTACTCATTATTCATCTGCAGGGTCTGGAGAAAGCTTGACATGGGAAAGCAGATTTAGACTGCTTGTCTTAGAAAGCAAGAGGAGATAGGATGAAACCTGCAACACAACCAACAGTCTAATGATGAGTCTGAATTCCTTCATAAACCACATCTTCAGTTAATAACCCCTTGTCATATTTATTACTAAAGTGGCTTCTGGTAAGACCATCTTATGATATTAGCTACTTGTGTCATCTTCCTGGTGAGATGTTTTTCACCAGCAGAGACGTTGCAGGTTGAAGCTAGAAAATGTTATGTGATTAGACAGGCAAACAATGGACACCACATACTACTGGTAGAAATCACTTTGGGTCAACAGGCAGATTAAAAAGCTACTGAATCCTACATAGCTGAAAATAATACCCAACATACCTGTAATTACTAAATTAATAAGGAATGTTGGACCTCACATGCCTCAAAGGTTAAGACAACAGGAAGCTGCACTGCCTCTTGCACGGTCACTACCTGCTGCTGGTGCTATCAGCACCACGCTCTCCTCCTTCCTTGTGTTAACACCACTCTTTTCCTGGAAATACTTCAACCCAGTGAAGTTGGTGGGAGTGTCAGTGTTTTTATTTGCTGAACAGATACAGAGCCCTAGTGGAGACATCTGGACACATGCCATCAATAGGGCTTTGCTACTGACTGCACTGCCACGAGGAGACTAGCCAGTGGCAGCAGATCGCAGCTCTGCCAGGTGACATTAACTTCTGCAGAAGTGTGTATTTTCTTCTTCAACAGTCATCAAGTACTTCAGTTTGGAAGCCAAGGTGCTGTTTTCATATGGCTGGCTTTTCTAAATCCCTTTAAAAAATATTTTCTTCTAGAAAACAAGTGAATTTTTTCCCCAGATACCATAGTATTCATATTTTTTCTACAGACCTCCATTTAAAAATGGGCTTGTAAGGCTGAAATTAAACTCTAGTTTAACCAGTCTGAACAAACAAAATAGCAATTTCAAGATTAAAAACCTACATATCTTTTATTATGGGATTTTTTTCTTGTATAAAATTCATATTTAAACATACTACAAGACAGTGCTTCTAGGAATACACATTAAAAATACACTCTAAACAAAAAAAAATCTAGCCCATTAAATGGCTACAGCTCATTTTTCATCCAAATTTGTGTGTGTGAAGATAATCACAGAAGACCTACGTATGCTCAAATCAGAAATCTTCACAGTTTTTCTACAGTGCTGAGATTATTCACTTTTTCAACATTGTTAAACTCATTTTTGTAGCACCCAGATGCACACAGTGTAACTCTAAAATTACTCAAACAGATTAGTTCTTCTGGCTCTTGAGGCACTTTTTAATAAATACTTTCTTTGAAATGGTAGTGTGGCTCTTTTTATTTTGAATTCTAACCAGCATGAGCTCATTTTTTCATTGATAGTTTGAGAGTTACTAAAAATGGAATTACTCCCACCTTAAAAAAGCACAAAAACACTTTCTGAAACACTCCTGGCAAAGAGAAGTATTTTTCATTTCCTGTCTTGAAGCATTACATTTTTCCTTCCTCATTCTATGTTTTCCTCTTTTCCTTCTTATTCTGGCATCTGAGGAATTACCAGAGAGAAAATAAGTGGTTCCCCTGCAGTCTTGGCAGATAAGGAAATCAACAATGAATCTTGCAAATTCTTTTGTGCTTCCAAAATCATGCCTTAATATTTTCTTTACTTGACAGACTGCGAATAAGTGATTATGACAAATCCCTGGTCTTGTCTTCCTCCTGATCGACTGTAGTTTCTACATCCCATCCACAACAGATGGGATGTTTTGCAAGACATGAATTTGGAAAGTCAGTATTTAAGAAAAAAGTACACCAAAAGAATATTGACCAGCATCAAAGAAAATGGAAGGGCAGAAAAAAATGAAAAAAGAAAACAGAAGACTAGGAATTAGTAAGCAGTGGGAAGTTCAAATTACTTAGAGCACAAATATGATAAAGAGGAGGAAAATGTCAAAATGGCTTAGACAAGTTTTCTTTGCATTACGAAAACAACAAAAAGGTGACATGATAAACTGTAGAAAAATTCAGGAATAGAGGAAAATATTTTGCCCACTGTTATCACATCACTGTGCAAACAGACAGCCCTTCATTTTTAGGAAAGATGATTCTTTGGGATACATCCAAAAACTAACTCACACATTTTACATTTAAAATAGAAATGACTGAAAAACAAGACAGAGAATATTCTTCTTTTATTTTTTTTTTTTCTTTTTTTTTAACATTCTCCCCACGAACTTTCATGGAAATTAGCCATGGTAATTCTTGTGAGTTTTTGGTTTCTAAAGAAATTAAATCTGGTGGATACTCATGTCTCCAATCCAAACCTACCCAGTTCAACACGCACACATACATGTACAGAGAAGGCTCCTGTTGATTTCACTTCATGACTTGGCTCAGGGGTTTGCTTTAAAAGCTGCTGTATATTCTGTTTAAATCCAGTGGTTCTAATAGGAAAACTTCCCTTGCAAGGAGAAGGATTAAATTATCCTGTTTTTCAGGAACACAAGCAATTTACCTGAAACACCAGATTCCCTACATGGCTGAGACACAATGTGCAGGCATAGGTTTTCCAGAGCCCAAAGGCGGAGCGCTGCCTGAGGCCTCTGGTGTTTATAGATTAGGTATGTCTATTACATCTTTGTATGATTCCCCTCCAGTCTTTAGTGGGCTTCATCTTCTAGTAATTTTTCTACACCAGCTGTTCTTTGAATAACCTTCGACTTGCTGAATAAGCTCCCATTTTTCTTCATACATAATTTCTCTTTTCTTTTTTTTTTTTTTTTTAAAGACCAAGTCTTTCTTGGAGAAAAAGAACAAAACAAAATGGAAAAAAAATAATTTAAATGACAATGAAGATGATCATTCTGCAGCCAGGATAATTATCAAAACTTGCTGAAAGCCTAGCTGAGAGCATATAACAGCATACTTTGCTCATTTGTCACTGTTTTACAGGCTGCACATTTCTGACTGATGCTATTCCCTAACCAGACATCCTGCTTTCTATGTTTGTATATTTATTCCTTTCATCATGAATCATCTTATAGCTGTCTTTACAGAATCTTGTATTATTGATTTAAAAAAAAAAATCAATAATTTATCAACATCTACTGTACAACAACACTTCCAGATCATCCACTGTGGTGATATTACCAATGAAAAATATGTTTGCCTCAATATTAGTATAGAAACAAGAGGCAGCGAAGCCACTGAGACAGATATTTATTCTATTTAGCTGCTTTTTCTATTTTCTTCTATTAAAATAAAAATATTTCCACACAAGAAACTCTTGTAGAACTTGTTGCAATAATAAGATTTTGTAATTTCATTAAAGTTTAATATTAATAACTTTCATAGAATAGTCATGGGGCAAAAATCCCAACTCACTAATTAATAGATTGCTGTCACTACAAACAGTAAAATAATCCATCAGTCCTGTATGTATACACTTTCCTTTGAGAATTAATTACAGATAGAGTATAGGATTTTCATGCTTTCAGAATCAGTAACTTTAGATAAATCTCTTATAAGGGTCTGAGGATTTTTTTTTTCCCCCAAGCAAGTAACTAGGGTATCTCTAAAATATTATTAAATAACTATCTAAAATCTTGCATTGGAAAGGATTAAAGGAATGGAATGCACACATTCTAACATTAAGAGGACATACATGGGTAGCTCTTCAACTTTTTTGTTCTGGTGTTTTTTTATAACATCAATGTTTGGCAAAGTTTTATTGATAATTTTTTCCACATTTTCAATCCCAAAACAGATAAAACCCCAATGTGTCCAACAGGACCACCTGATAAAATACTCTGTATCAAAAATAAGGTGATACAGAGAATTAAATTAGCACAACATTCCACACTCTACAACTGCTATTGCATATTCCTGTCACAGAGGTAATCTAATCGCCAAGACACCAGTTGGGTGAAGACTTCCACCCTGCTATCATTAGCATCTGCCTCTCCACAGCTGAATAGAAGAGCTTTTTTATTATTATTCTAACATAAAAAAAAAAGTTCAATCTCATGTTTCCAACCTGGTCTCCAAAGTCCTCTGGGAACTTCCACAGTACCACTGGATCTGTAAATAATTGACAGACAGCATTAATCAGAGGCAAAGGAACAGAGTATTACAGTCAGAGTACATTAATATTAAAGAGAGGGTCAAGCTTAGCATCAAGATTTGAGGCAAGTGGAAAAATGTATCTAAAAACTAAGGAAGATACTGGATTATTAAAAAGACTTATTTCATATTTATGAAAGTGTATGTTTATTGTTTTACATATGGCAGCAGGTTATAATGTACACAACTCTTTTCATATTCAATTCTTTATTCCTGGAATATCTCATTCTTTAAGTACATTTAATTTTCACTTTTTAATTTAATTAAGAAATAAAGAGATAGAAAACCTCTTTTAACCCCAGGGAAAAAGAACAGGAAATTATAAGGGGGAAAAAGGGCCATTATAAAAGTACAGAAAAACATAATTTGTGATTTTAAAGATAATGCCAGTGTAACCACCATTCTCAAGGAAGAGTATAGAAGAGCTAGCATGTTTCAGTATTTTCTGTTCAGAGCCTTTTAAAACCAGCATTTCAATGATACCTCGAAGTTTTCATTAACAATAATCACTGTTATTTAGGCTACATATTAGTCTCCACTTAATATTGTTTTGAAAGCCTCTATCACAATGACTGGAACCACAACCTTTCAACAGAAACACAAATTATGATCTTCATCCTGCCTCACACCGCCCCCCCCAAGCTGTAACTCTCCTTTGATACAAACCCTTCACGAGTTGCTACTTTTACACAGCCACAGACACCCACCAAGTCTCACAGGCTTCTAAAACAACAGATTAGCAGCAGTGTTTGTCCACCTGCTTGAAGTGAAATTATCTATCTTCCTGCAAGGGAGACCCAGGGCAGTGCCAAAGCGTGGACCAGAGGCAGAGCTCTCTAATTTCTGCTCGTGGCCCAGCCACGCTCAGGCAGATCCTCCTGCCACTGAGCACGCAGCCAGCAGCAGCTCAGGGAGCCCGAGGGCAGGAAAACCAAGGAGAAACACAACAGTAAGTGCCAGGAGACACTGCTTGATGGGAACTGGCACTTCTCATCTGCCTCAGTATCTGCTGGATTCCTGTCTTCCAAGGAGCCAATGTCTGGGAAACTACTCAAATTTCGACTTCAGGGTCTAATACCAGCACTGCGTGATAACTCAGAAGCTTCCTTCTCATTGCTAGGTTTGACATCAGAACCACAGGATTCCCCACTTTTGTCAAAGTACAGAGGTTTCTACTCTTCTTCGGGTCCCACACATGTTTGCTGGTGCAAACTGGAGATTTAATGAAAAAAGAAACACCACTGCTGGTGTTGTCATTCCCGGCTGCTCATCTCAAATCCTACTGCTCAGCATGGAGCTGTCACACGTGTCGATTTACCACTGGCCCAGACACCAGGGGCTGGACACTGAAGTCAGCATTCCTCCACTCAGGGGCAGATCTTAAGCCAGCAGTAGAAAGTACATTACAAACATGTTACAAAATCCAACTTGTCAATAAGCCAAATTCGTATCCAACTCAAATCTAACTCAACTTGAATCCAACTCAAATCTAAGTGAGATTTTCAATAAAAATTCCGGCATTTGATTTTACTTTTTGGACAAAATTCTTTTTTCTCCTCAGAACATCTCCTAAGAACATCATCCTAAGAAGGGTTCTGCAGCTATTATTTAATAAAATGTGTGTATATTGCATAATCTTCTTCCATTACTATAGGGAGCAGATAGAAAATTTTTGAAGGCAGATATAAAACAAGAGATAAAATGCTACATTTAAAATAATATGAGAGCAAATAAATACTGATACTTACAACACAGACCTTTTTTCCTGATCTATTTTGTGTATACTTAAATTGCAAACAAATCTCTATAATGACCAGGTACAAAAGGAGTTTTTACTCCCAATTAGTATCATGAAAAAGAAAGCAATTACATATCAACAGTGATCCCTCATAAATCCAAGGAGTAGCAAGTACAGTAACATATCAAATACTTGATAAGTCATCCATAATTTACTTGCTAAAAATCACCGAAAACTTGCAGAATTCAAAAAATACTTTAACAGGGCTTGTAAATCTACTGCCATATGTCCACAAACATTTCAAGCATAAATTTCTCTTTGAAAGAGCAATCCCTCCCTCTGCATTCCCACTACCAGGTTCTTGCTGGAGAAGCTGTAGCACTGTCTCCTGCCAGTGCAGACTGTCACAGCTACATGGCACCAGATGAGGGAACTGACCAAGATCAAACCAACTGTCTGAAACTTTTCAGGTCAGCATTAACTAGATCAGTTCCCGAAAACCACTGGGTCTGCGCCAGAAAAAAAGGAAGAAAAACTGGGGAAGAGCGAGCTGTGGTGAGAAGAAAGCAAGACTGCTTCATGCGGCTGCACTCCAGCATCAAGCATTTGCTACAGCTCACGCAATACAAGCTGGTTACCAGCTGCCTCTGGTTCCATTTCTTATTACCCCTTTCTTGTTCATGACTTCCCAAGTCTTGCAGTACCATTGATAGTTGCCTCTATTGCAAAACCCAAGCACTATGGCCTGTGAGGAGGTGAGGGGACCACTCTGCAGTGAGGCTGGGCTGCTGGAGCATTGCCAGCCAGGAGCTTGGCAACATCGCCTCTTCCCAACAATGAAGCCAGGCAGATGATTTTGGCAGATGTGAAGTACAGTTACATGAGAAACATTTAGTATAGTGAATGCTTTAGCAACACAGTAACAAAATCACTGTGGTTTCTGAAACTGGACAGAAATGTAATTTCTTTCCTTCACGTCCTTGGTGCAAATGTAACTGCCAGGCTTCAAAATAGGAAGCAGACAGGAACAGCGAAACCTACAGGTGTTATTTGAAAAGGTCACAGTAATGAGCAAAGTACAATCTCAAAATTAAGCAAAACTTCAGGTTTGGGGTCAAAACACGGGAAAAATTTACACATCAATGAGGTGCCAACAGAGCTAACAGCATTTCACAGCCACCCTTTACCTACAGGAAACAAGATCAAGAGCTCCAGTGAGTTCTTTTGGAGCCCTGATATCCCGACAGACAAAAAAACCTTAAAACTTCCATTTAGTGTCCTGCTCATCTTGCCACCTTCACTTCATACTAAGGCTCTCACATAGTACTCCAGTCTCACTTGGAATGGTAAAAACAAATCTAAAGTAAATTCCAGTTCACTCATCTATAACAACATTTACTTTCATATCATGAAAGGATATTTATGTCATGAGAGGACAATTAAATTCATGTGAGCTAAACAGGAAGAACAATGCTTTTAATACTCCTTCATAAAAACAAAAAAGAGGCAATATTGAAAAAAATATTCCTAAATCAATCCAAGAAAAACATGCAGCGCTACACTCAGCAAAAATTACACACCTTCAAGACTAGTCCAACTGCTTTGAACTGGGTTTTGCAGCTGTTATTACTGGCTTTTAACTGGTTATTTTAGTAGGTACTTGCCATACATTTATTAAGTAAGAAAATCTGATGTGACTTGTGCTTCAAAAAGAAAAGTTGCTATATTCTTTTTATGCCTTTACTTTCTGAAACCAAACCCTAACACCTATAAAAAGCCTCAGGATTTTATGATAATTATCCAAGTCTGGGATTGGGGTTTTTTTCAAAAGATTATGTTGGTTTCTGCTTTTGGAGATAGGCTCAGGCAGCATCTGACACATCTTTGGGGCAACTTCTCAAAAGGGCTGCAAAGGAAGAAACAAAAGGGTACAGACTTAGAAATAAAAAGAGAAAATATAATCTAATTCTGCAACTTTATGCACTCTATCTTCAGGTTTACAATGACTGAATTTTCTTTTCCCTGAGGATTACCTTCCAGATACCCTGTCTGATCTGGCAATGTTAGGTTAATTTTATGCTGATTTTATGGGTGAGAGGATGAGAAACACTCAGAAATAGCTGTTATAGTCAGCTGAGGAACTAACAGACTTTTCAGGACAAATGGTTTGCACCAATTCTAAGTAACTAGTAGTAAGAAGAAATTGTCAAGTGTACACATAAAACCATTTGTGTTGTACATGTATAAATGTATAAACTGATGTTTGTGTAAATGGGTAT
Organism: Pseudopodoces humilis; assembly: GCF_049639895.1. Taxonomy (NCBI): domain Eukaryota; kingdom Metazoa; phylum Chordata; class Aves; order Passeriformes; family Paridae; genus Pseudopodoces; species Pseudopodoces humilis. The sequence goes on from NC_142209.1 coordinate 9,514,841, forward strand.
TTCCATGTATAAAGAGCACTTTTTCCAATGCTTACCACATCCAGGACATAAATCTCAGCACCTGCTAGTAACACATGAAAATTCCTTTTCTAAATATCCTACAGCATTGGAAAGGACATCTCCCTTGGTACGAGCCAGATGAGAGACAATCATGGAAAGCTTTGCTGATGTACCAAGGAATGCAGCATAATCACAAAGAGAAAAGTGAGTCACATGCAATACTTAAAAAAATAGTATTCAAGATGTTGTCATCTAGAACTGCTCCAGAAGAGACATGCAGGCAAGTGTGACATCCAGTAAGACAAGAGGAAAACATATGCAGATCTTCAAGGTAATTTCTTTCCAAAAATCTATTCCTGTAGAGGCAAGGTCACAAGGCATGTCATCCATATTTTCAGGAAAACAGCTTCTAACAGCTGAACTTCTGTAACAAATCTAAGAAAATACAAAGGTACTATTTTTCATGACATAGTATATACCACAGAAGCAGTACATTCTAAACTATGAAGTGAAAGCTTTCTGAGTTTTAACTTTTCCAAAACTGGTAAGTTAAATACACTCTAAAAATACTCTTCATCATTGTCAAGCTTGCAGATTATAAATGGCACACAAAAATACCATAGGATGAGGTAACTAGCACACTTTCAATTTGGTAATGGAACAGAAATTACAAACATGCTGAAAAACATCGTCTCAGGTAATTCTCTTGGATAGCAACTGAGAATATTTCAGACAGGAAAACACAGCTAAGGTATAATGAAACAGATTAATTGAGTAGTCCAACACTCTAGAGAGAGGAGGAATTTTCATCCCTGTTGGTTGTACTGAGCAGAATAGACAAAAAGACTGCCAAGCAGAGTTGGTCATACTTGGGACAGAGGAATGGACTAGATAACTGCCCAGTATTCCTCCAGTTATATTTTCTTTGATGCTGCACAGATTTTCATTGGAAAAAAGCTGTCAGTGCAGAGGGGAAAAAGAGATTGGGGCCAGGAGTTAAGGAGGTGGGAAAGAAATATAATGAGGAAAAGGAAGGTAAAAAAGCAAAGCTTATTGCAGACTGTTATTCCTTGTCTGGAAAAAATAAGTGCCACATTTTTTTTCTTTACCTGAACATGAGAATGTAATTAATAAATCTGAAATTATCATTATCTCAGGGAACAGCTTTATAAACACACATATAAGCAATAAGCAGAATGGATTCTGTTAGACTAAGTATCTTTCAGCAATAAAAAATTAGTTCTCGAAGTTTATGATATTGTTCCAAAACAAATGTCTCTTACATACTAAAAATAATTTTCCAGAAACACTCAACAGTAATTCTACTGACGCTTTCGTATCAATATAGTATTTAATACTCAACCAAATCACTATAACAGTGATTCAGAAACAAAGAGATGAACCATAACATGCAACCCAAGGGTTTTTACAGATGAAATCACCTGATGAAAAAAATTCACAAAAAAAGCATTCACATGAAAAAATACCTTCTTGCAAAAAAAGACTTCTGTATATCATATTAAAATCTGCCTATTAACAGTTTCATACATGAAGTGCCATAAATGGGAAGCCCTGCTGCCAGAAGATCTGGGTGCAGCAGTGGTCTTCAGCTCCCTGGTTTGGGGCATCAAAGTACAGCACCAGCCAACAGCAGGAGGAGGAAGAGCAGGATGCCATGGAAAAGGGAAGAAGAAGGGATTTACAGCACTTTCCAAGCATCAGTAATCAAAAGAAGGAACAAGAACAAAATACATTGAAGCAATTTGATTTTAAAAAACTGAAACTCAGCAACAGTCACTAACTTCTCGGGCACCTAAAACCTGTCAGATTAAAGAGAATATGCAAATGAAAGTGCTACTACAGAAAATACCTTAAAGTACACTTTTATACAAGCCACGTAGCAAAAGAAAACATATTTACAAAGCTATATCAAATCATAACAACCCAGCACCTTCAACTCTTCTACTCACACTTTACTCACAAGTGTGTCTTCCTTAATTGCCTCCACAATTTCAAACAGCTCCTACTTCAGCAAACAGCAAAGGAACAAGACCAAAATGACAACGTCATTGACAACATCAGTTAAAGAAAAACGGTAACAAGTTCCAGTAATTATATTTGCCAGCTTTTCCTCCTATATATTAATACACTGAGATTCTTCAGGGTGTCTAGGTGGGACTTGCCTTTCAAAATAAGCCACAGCATGGCCACATCACAGCAGCCCAGTGTCTCCTGTCCCATCTCCCTCACCCACACCAGTGACCTCTGCTTTGTCTTCAACTGATTGTAAAGCTTATGCTCCATTTTGAAAAATTATTTAGGCATTGAAGGTACCCATCTCACAATGGCATCAAAGGTGATATTTGGAGTGTGTGACTTTTGACATTTTTCCTTCCAACTTTTCTCATAGAAAATAGTCAACAAACACACACTAAATACTGACCTTTGAGAAATGGAAAATGGAAAACAGTTTACTAGCCTCAGTTACAATCACTGTAGCTGTTATCTGTATGTCTTAGTGATTGCATATTTGCAAATCAGAAATGTGATTTTTGTATCAGGTTCAGAAACATAATTAGAAAGACCTTACTGGCAAGATGAAAACATTTTCCTTCCATGAGGAATCTTTTCCTAAGGAACTGTTTTTTACTGTAATAGTAACACCTGTAATTGAAGTAATTACTGTAGGACATATGCTTGAAAAATGCTCCCAGTCAGAAGTAGCACGAATTACTCATGGACTTATCAATTGGCTCAGAATTTAATTACATCTTCCTATAAACACATAATACTTAGCAAATGATTCCAGGATACCAGTGCTCACACTGTGTTTGTGGAAATCCCGAATTTTGTTTCTAATACACAGGAAAAAAAGGTACAATCAGTATCTGTAAGAGTCACCCAGCCTTTAACAAAAACCACCTATGCACACACCCCACGATCTTCTCTACTCCCCACAAAACCCACTCACATTTGAAGTCAGTGAATCCAGCTCAGTCAGCCCCTCACGGCACCACATCACAGCAACTCCACAGATCTTAGGTGCTGGCCATTGCTGCCCCACCAAGGCATTAACAGCTCACCATCCAGACTGAAGTGTGAGAATCTGACATGCCTACATCACACTGCAAAGTCACACAAGATTCACTGACTGTACAGTTTCTCACAAAATTATTTTTAAATATTTCCACTTTTAAACTTACATGACAAAGGTTCCTCGAGGTTTTCAGAAATGTGAGAACAGTGCTCAAATACTGACCTCCCAACTAATCCCATGCAAGGCTCAGCCAAGTACATTGCAGAGAAGCAGGACTTTGTCCAGTTTTGGACCCAAAACTTCCTCCACTCTTTTGGATTTCCCGGTCTGCAAGGCACTTGAACTAGGAAATAAGTACTTTTTCCCCTTTTACAGGCAGGGAGATGATTGAAAGTTCTAGCCGAAACTTGACATCTTCAGAGCTGCAGGTCAATCCCATTTTGCTCAAGAATTTGTCCCACTGAAGGACAGAGCAGTAAGTCATTTCAACTTACTACAGACAGAAAGAAAGAATCCTTTTGGCTGCAATGCCATTAGACATGCTTCAGGCTAAAACCTTAATCAGGGCGAGAGTTCATTGCACAGACAGTGCACAGATAAAATTAGTATGTTCAGCCTTTATTTGGTCTCTTCAAGAGAGAAGCAGAAGTTTATTTTACCTTGTAAGTCTTTAGAATGACCTTGTAAAGTATGGCAACAACTGTATGCCTTTAGAAGCTGTGTTATTCTTAATTTTCCTACCTCTAAGCTGTAATCACAAGCGAATCATGAGAAAAAGGATCTAAGAACTAAGGCAGCAGAAGAAAAAGCAAGTGGGCACCACGTGTGTCTCCAGTTGCTCCAAACTGCTAATGCTTAAGGAGGCTTTACAAAACAAAATACTTTTGCTGTCCCTGGGTCTCTTGTTCAAAGAAATTTATAAGAGACAAGCTGTGCTGTCATCTACTGAAATGAACAATAACTGAAAAGAGTAAGACTAAGAGCATTCACCTTCGCAACCAAGCACAAGTGTTACACCCTCCCCGTAAGAATAAAAAAGCAACTTGCCACACTCCCTTGCAAACAGACATTGTGCAGGGATTTCTTCATTCTAAAAGAAGATATGGGATTCAAAGTTCTTAAAAAATATTGTGGGCTACATGAAATTTTCCTATATTAGGAAATAAGCAATACTGATTTTAAGAAAGATCTAGAAAAGTTCAAGAACATTATTACCAAGCAATATGTACTAAGTAAATTAGGAAGAAGGAAACTCTAGCCCTGCCAAGTACACTGGGGATGGATCATCACTTACTTTCCCATGTCAGTGACGTCTGACCAGAGACAACCATTTTATCTCACAGACTACACTGTTACACTTACTTTATGGAACCCACACACTGCATATAGAAAAATCAAAAAGCTTTTGGCACATGACAAAAACTACATCTCAGTACATTATGGATACCTGAGCCACTGCCTCCTGATTTACTCCAAGAAATAAAAACTTGGTATCAGCTTGGACATGAAACCTGAGAATATCTGACCCTGTAAAGCAAACTGACTGATTGCAGAAAACAGAGTGATATTCAAGCCATTTTTTCCATTTTCCAAAAATAATACAAAAAGAAATCTTACATTAGAGTTAACACGCCTCAAAAAATAAATTAAAGCAATGAAAAATTAAACCAAAAGCTTAATCATTCTATAAGTTTTTTCTCTAAGCCGAAGTTAGTCTTTAGCTACTTCAAGAAAAAATGAGTGTCACAGGGGAACTCCCTCTTGGCAAAAGATGATATAAGATGATCTATTTCCATCACTGCTTGTCTGAACAGTGCAGCAACATTCCTTCCACTTTCCACTGGTGAGGACCACATCCTGGGCACAGCTCAACTGCTGGTACCTAACAGCACAACTTCTCACTAAATTATGCCCCTTGCCTTAAATACTGACTAGTACAAGCAGTAAAATGTGATTACTCAATAATTAACAAGTAAGTAATTACCTATTACTCAACAGCTTACAGGGACAAATTACCTAAATGCCAGAGCAATAGTCTTGGAAGAGCAATACCACTGACACTGTCTTTACAACCAAGGGAGAAGAGGTTAGATTCTCTCTTCATTGTTCTAGTCTAGATTATTTATGACATTTTATTTAATTAATACAGATACTACTGTATCATATATTCACCCCATCTCTATGATTATGCTGTGAAACAACACCAGGAATTGTGCAATGATATTCTGCTTATGTGTGAGAAAGGATGATAATTGTACATTATAAAAGCATCGTTTCAAATTCTTTATCTTTTTTTTTTTCATTTTCCAATTACAAATAGCATTTTCTACATGAAATTCAAATGTTTCACATTTTGCTTACTGGCTGTGGTAGTAAAGTGTGGAAGTAGAACAGCACTGGTAACCAGGAACTGGCCTGGAAGGCTCCTACTCCTTTGAATATCTCCAACACTACAGCTGAAATATATCCAACTTCAAAAGCTGTAATTATATAAACCAACATTTCATAGTTTTATATATGTCAATTAAAACAATCACAAATCTTAATTAGACAAAGCTCCAGAATTCTAGCAACCATGCTGGTTAGCCATAGCATGCATATAGTTTGCTATATATGTAAAAAGTCCACAGACTTTCACTTGAAAATATGTATTTTCTAGCATATTCTGATTCAGTGTTCATTTTAACCTTTGTTGTTCATGACACATTAAGCCAGAACAAAGATGAAGGAGCACTGATCAATAAGCACAAATCTGTTTTTGCCTTTCCTTTCCATCATACCCCAAATCTATTTTAATATCATCAGGAGGAAAAATAAAACTCATCAGTCACCTGATGGAGTTATTCAAAACTTAACCAAACAGGGCTAATGGGTGAGAATTGAAATGAAAACACCTTGACAAAGAAAGCAATTTCTTTTCTTCGCACTCTTCAGAAGCTGTGGGTGATCGCTGTAATCGAACCATCAACGACGAGGGGCCATCTGTCCCAAGGGCCCTCCACGTGAGCAAGAATCAGCAACAAAATATTTTAGAGGCTGGCCCACATGCATTGAGCCCTGATATGTCTATGGCAGGCAGCATGCAGCTGAAAATCAGTGTTTTGACATTTTTCCCATACCAATCCTTAAAAGTCAACATTAAACTTTTGGTAAGAACAAAGCACAAAGAGCAGGTTAAGAGGTTGCTTACAGAAAGATCAGTGTTACACCAACAGCTGAGATCTCTGTCAAGAAGCACTCATGCTTTAGCAGAGTTAGTAGCCATGCTCAGAAAAAACGCTACAGAAAACAACCTTGACACTTGCATTTATGTTATGAGTACCCTCTAGGATTAGTCTTAGCAGCTAATGAAGATACACCAGTCACCTACCAAACCACCCTCACAGAACCACCAAACCTTGGGTTTCTTCCACAGAAAACAAATGAAACATTAGGAAAGGGTCTACCAGATACTTCTGAGGCAGCAACCACACACAATGCATACTGAGACCCAGAGGCTCAGGCAGAGGCACTGTGGCTCTGGCACGTGACTTCCCAGGGAATACAGATAATTCTGATCCCACCAAGGATCTCCCAGAACTTGAGAAGAGGCTGCATGTCACACCCCTCCCAGAGATGTTACCTCATTGGGCACTGCTGCTTTACTGAGCCTTTTAAAAGGGAACACCACACATGGCAGAAGGCTAAAGCAATTGATTTCTTCAGCACTTTCTAACTGAAACATATATTGATCTTTTAGTAAAATAAACTCTTGCATAGCTGCAACTCTCTGTGCCCTTCTCGCCATCTGTTTCAAAACTCTGAAGAGTCACAAAGTGGACAGAGAGGGCAGGACATTTTTGTTGTTGTTGAACTGCATTAACAATATTGGTCCCTCTCTGCTTCAGAAGAGGTTGAACACAAACCCAGCCAGCAGCACAGTGCACTGGGAATTAGAAGAAGCACGCTGTTTGTTCAGACCTGCCAGTTACCTGCTGCCTGACCTCAAGCCAGTTATTTCAGGTTCCCTAACACCATGAGGTCTTTGAAAAATTAAATTTTTTAATTTTTTTTTCTTTTTTTTGTAATTCAGAAGAAAGGGCATTAAAAATGGACATTTTCACAGGGGCCAAATTTAGTTACTTTAAAGCACAGGTCAAAAAAAATCAAACACATAAAACAAGTAAAGGCAAGTCAAAGGGTTTTCTCACAGGTGTTTACAGTTACCCAGGTCAAAAATTCCAATTATATGTTGGAGAAGGTCAGCAAAACTAGAGATGTAAACAGCAACCTGAAATACATAAAGAGACTGTACCAGAATGGTCTTGCATCCTGCAGCCCTTGAGGCCTGAGATCTGGGCTCTCAGTTAATAATCCCAAAGCACATTCAACAACTAAGAAATCCTCCAGGACAGTTCTTGATATCACATAATTCAGTGAATAAACAGAATATTATTTATTCAGAATAGCAGAAGAGTGATGTAGATGCATGACTTTAATTTACATTCCCTTACAAAGTAAGGTGATGTGGTTGAAGTGCAATGCTGTTTTATCTTATAAAACCTCAACGCCTGATGTCTGCTTTGTCCAGCGAAATCTCAAATAAATCATGCACAAAATAGTGAAAATTAATTTAACAGAGTGATAATAGCAGACAATATATTTCACTCTAATAGAAAAAGCTAAAGTTCAGAACAACACGCTGTACTTGCATGGCCCATGAGGGGTCAGAACTCAACACATCCTTTGTAAATTGAGCCTTTCCAGAAGGCAAGGTCAGAAGCTGCCTTCTCCCATTTCAGCAGTCTGCATTCAAACTAGCTGTTCAAAAAGTACAAGAACTTTTTTGTTAGAAGTAGTTACTTCAACAAAGGCACCCTGTGAGGTAACACAGCTCCGCTGGTGGGTGGGAGCCCAACCCAGGCCAACTGCTTTGCTGGTTGGAAAGCCAGGACACACCAGCCAGGCATGGCAGGCTCCTGCTGGCCCATCACCCCCTCATGGAGGCAAAGCAGCAGCCCAGGGAGCGCTTCCCACCACACAGAGTAGAAAGGAGAAACAAAACAGACCTGTGCACACTTGGAAGAGCAGTGGGGTGCTTGCAGATGGGAAGACAAAAACTACAGGAAGGGAGCATTGCGGAATGATGGTCCATCCATATGTTTGAACTGAACATTCCTGCCTCTTAAGTAATGAAAGTCTTCATTTTACTTTCCTAAAAGCATTACAGCAGAAAGAAGTGAGATGAGGCCAGGGAAAGCATGAGTAATGCCTGTGTATGCACCATAAAGCAGTCAAAAGAATTAGCAAAGTGGAAAATTATATTATTATTATTTAGGTGAAAGAACAAAAAACCACTTATTAATAAATCAACAACAGCATAAACTGAGGTTATGTCTCATCTGAAAATATCGATTTACCAAATAAATCTGGTGCTAGTATTTCCAAATCCACCTATAAACCTGCACAACAGTAATAGCTGTCTACAGAATGCACAAGGAGCTAAAATATAAAGCACTACATGTAACATTAAGTACTCTATTATATTAATCTGTATGAAAATTTTCACAAAAAGTTTTCCTCTCAACCACTGCCCTTCTCTCACTGCCCAATTTCTCCATGTTCAGTGTTTGCATGGAAGGGTTTGATACTATTGGAGGGGCTGCATTATTCTGGATTCCATTCTCTATGTACTTCAGATTGTTCCTTGATGCAGCTGATTAAACAAACCTCAGATTTCCTACGAGCCCCACATCACTAATCACTTCTAGTCATTTCACACCCATGCCATGTCCTCCTGCACACTCTCCGTCTCCACCAGTAAGACAGTGCTGCTGCCATGGCTGCAGGTTCACCACTGGAAGGCTTAAGAGGAGTGCTTAATGGATCTGTACAGTCTGCTAACAACTTGACAGCCACATGGAGCTTTTCTCTTTATTCTTTGTTTTGTTTCTGAAAATTAAAGACATTCACCTCCTGGAGCACAGCTGAGCTCTATAAATGTATGTAAGAACCTAGGCCAGCACAGTGTACAGTTGGAATCAATGCTAAAAGCAAAATAATTTCTGATCTAAGGAAATTAGAGTCATGACTGGATGAGCCTAGGAAAACAGTACTTGTCTCATTGGTCAATTAACAGGTAAACAAAAAAGGCTAAGAACAGTGAGAATTAATCACAGGTGTCAATGAATCTTCATTAGAGACACAAAAGAACTTTTGGAGGAAACATTAAAATGTTTTCGGACAAGCCAGTTCCTGCATTAAAATACACTGTGCTGCAGCAAAAAACAATCACTACCCATGTGCATACACTACTCATAAAGAGCAATTCAATATGCAGCTAGAGAAATCAGAATTTGGTTTGCTTTAAGATAACTAATTCAATTTTTTTATTAATAAAGACTAATCATAATCACTCATGCTGAAAATTTCATAATCAATGGGATAGAATGCACTTGTAAATTATGTCTGCATAAAATATCTCCTTATAGGATCTTTTTAATTCATTGTTTTTATAATTAGTAAAAAAACCCCACAGGATACAAAAATATTGCTGCACTTTTCAAGTACGAAGACATACATTCTCTCTCAAGCATGCCTCAGATAACTTCTCTCTTGAGTCTTCCATCACTCTGATAAACAAAATCCCTGAACTTTCCATAGCAGGGAAAATCCACTAATTTCTGAAAATACTAAAAATAGATTTCAAGAATCGTGGATGTGCAAATATAACATCTTAATTTTAACAAGTTGTCCCAAATGACTTATTATTGCTTAAATTCTTCATTCCTGTCAAGCCACAGAGGATTGGACAAATTCCTTAGAATAATATTCTGCCTAAAACAGTATCTCCTTTCTTAAGCGCAAATTCTGTTTAATGTATTTATCAATGGTTTGGATGAGAGGATCATGTCCATCATCAGTAAGTTTGAAGATGAAATCTAGTTGGGCAGGAGTCTCGGGCAGGAGTGCTGGTTTGCTGGAAGGCAGGAAGGCTCAGCAGAGGGATCTGGGCAGGCTGCATTGATGGGCTGAGGCAATCAGTATGGGGTTCAACTAGAGCTAAGTGCCAGGTGCTGCACTTTGACCACAATAACCCCATGCAATGTTACAGGCTGGGGGCCGAGCGGCTGGAAAGCCTGATGGAAAAGGACTTGGGAGTGCTGTTTGACAGTGGCTGAACAATAGGCAGCTGTGAACAGGTAGCCAAGGAAGCCAAGGGCATGCTAGCCTGCATCAGGAATAGTGGGGCCAATGGGAGCAGGGCACAGATTGTCCTGCTGTACTGGGCACTGCTGAAGCAGCACCTTGAACTCTGTGTTTGGTTTGGGCCACTCACTTCAGGAACAACATTGAGGGTCTGGAGAGTGGCCAGAGAAGCAAGGAAGCTGGGGAAGGGTCTGGAGCACAAGTGTGGTGAGGAGCAGCTGAGGGAGTGGGGGTGTTTATCCCGGAGAAAAGGATGCTCAGGGGAGACCTTACAGATCTCTACATCTGCACGATGGGAGGGCATAGCAAGTAAGGGGTCGGTCTCTCCTCCCAGGTGACAAGAGATAGGACAAAGAGAAATGGCCTCAAGGTGTATCAGGGGAGGTTTAGATTGGATATTAGGGAAAAATTATTCACAGAAAAAGTTGTCAAGCACTGGAGCAGGCTGCCCAGTGAAGTGAGGAGGTCACCATCCCTGAGAAGTATTTAAAAGACATACAGATGTGCTTTGGAACATGGTTTAGTGGTGGAGCTGGCAATGCTGGGTTAAGGGTTGGACTCAATGATCTTAAAGGGCCAATAAAGAAGAGGTTTACATTCCTTTTCAAGACTGCAGAAGAAATAACTATGGGGAAAAAAAGCTCTCTTTCTTTCTTATTTCCCAAACTTTGACAGAATATAATGAAGGATGCCTACTCTAAAATACATCAATATTTTAACTTCTGGCGCTTCCCCAAGGGCAAAAATGTCAGTCATTTAGCTTGAGAACACCATTTGATCCCATCAAATTTGAAAAGCCAAAAAAATCACAATTCATAAAGTGACAAAACTAACCCATTATGAGCAAGGCAAAAAGACTATAAAGGATTCCTCATTTTATTTTCACTTAATAGCTACAGAAATCACCTGCTCAGGTAATTCCAGCAAGAGCCACAATCTTTCTAAGCCTTTCATTTATGATTTATGTAATAAACAACTCTGCATGTTTAACAAGGTCTCCACAAAAACACTGTGTTTTAAGATCAGTGGAGTTCCTAAGGAATGCAAGAAAAATGGAGTCTTTTTTCTCATTTGAAGATGTGTCAGATCATGGAAGTATACTTAGTACCACCTTTCTGAGGAGTTAATTCCTAAAATATTTAAAAAGAAGGAAGATGGACGTCTGTGAAATTGAGAAATAAAAGATTAATCTCAGCCAAGGGTCAGAGGATGCACAATGTCTGAAGCTGTGCTATTTCCAAGCACATCTAAAACCAAGCCTGCACCAAAATTTATTTCCCTGAGTGCTGAGAGGCCCTGCCACTGACTTGCTGAGGAACACTGCTGGTTCCCGATCACTTCTCCAAATTCAAGTGCCTAAAGTTGTCCAGGTCATAAGCAAATGTTTGAAGATGTGACATGTGAAGAGGGTCAACAACAAAGCCTAGCTTTAATCCCATTGTGTGAAGCAGGAAGAGGAATTTACTTCATATACACAGTAAATCTATGTCCAGTGAAGTATAAAACTTCCAGAGGTGCACAAGCAAGGCATTATGTCTTCTTTGCTTTTTTGCATGCTGGGAGAGGCTGGGAGGGAGGTGAGCAGGGCTTCTCATGGGCTGGCTGTGGCGAAGCACAAGGAATGGTTGTACGACAAGCAGGGAGCTTTAGTGCACCAAGTGTATTAATCACTTGTGGTATCTTCTCCCAGCCTGAGCCAAGAGCAGCACAACCCATTAGTCCAAACAGGTGGACCTGAGAATATGGGAGGCTTAACTATTAGTTAACATAACTTCCATCATTTCTAATTGGATTGCGACTAAATTCCCAGCACTGATAATACCAAAATGAGATCAGAGGGGAAAGCCTCCATATTTCCTTTGCACAAAGATTGGAAACAGCTCTCCCCTGCTGTTGTACAATAGCACTGACCACCCAAAGATCCATGGCTTTAGCTAAAAGAGACCCATCTGACTGACTTTTGAACACACGTGAGCATGTGATTTACTGTGATGCTTCTTTACAAATTTAAAAAAACAGCCCAGAAACAGTGAAAAGAGTTAGAAGGCTAAATACTAAATGATGTTAATCTACACAAACGAAAATTGGAATAAAAAAATTTAATAAACAGAAGGACCTGATTTGGGCGGAGGATGAAGAGAGCAGAGTGTCTTTGCTTTTCAGGACCGATGAAGGATTTGATATTGTTTAGGGGATCTCTTTATCAAGCATTTAAGAGAGAGCTATGCAAGCTCCAAACCCTATAGCAATGCACAACTAAGCCAGAGCATATCTTCAAACTTCCTTGTGGCCCATCACAACTCCTGTAACCATTCCTGACACTCATTTGCTTGACCCATTTCTGATAAACAAAGAATGGAGTACTTGAAGTATTTTTCCCCCTTGTTCGTCCCATTCTTCACTGGTCTCTTGTTTTGTAGTCAGAGGTTAAACTGCTGACCTCTCACCTTCAAGGCAAGTTTTTCCCCCCTTCCATAAAAGGTTTTTCACAGTGTGCAGCATTCGGATTAGCCCCTATCCCCCTGAACAAAAGCTATGCCTTTGTACCACTGGTTTGGGCATGGAGTCCGTACATCAGAGGAAGCTGCTCCTACTTACCATTCACAATAACTATATTGTGAGGCCCCTCTAACGCCTCATCTCTCAGTGTCTAGACTTTCACCCAAGCAGCCAGCAAAAAGAAAATCCTGTAAAGCACTCAACTGAAAATTAACTATGGTATCCTGTTGTGAACCTGATGAAGACGTTATTTGAACATACGGTAAAACTTTCCATTGTTTAACATAAAGATAAGAGAAAAACTTTGAAAGCCCTGAGGTTTAAATAGTCATAGGGATCAATTAACGCATGGGTCAGTAAATGCATTTTATAAGCAAGCAGCTATTGCTTGTGTGTGTCTTTAAAATAATATACACATTATTAAATTATACCCAAGCACCCAGCATTCTAGATATTTGCAGAACCTAATTTTATACTCACTATGGATACACTAAGCAGAACTCAAGACACACTAAAAGAATTGTATCTTCCAGAATTAACTGAAAGCGCAGCGTCACTACTGCCCACTGTCCCAGTTACCTTCATCAAATAAAATAAAATAAATATGGTAACAGAAGTATTTTATGCCTTGCTGTATGAAACAAGACCTGCAAGAAAAACTGTGGGCAAGACAGGGTGTCTATAAAGTTAGAGTGCAAACAAACCATTAGATTTCCCAGGGGGAAAAAAAAAAACAAAACCAAAAAGAAACTAACAAACATTGCAGTGACTTGTATTTTGTTTCTTTGCAATACCTGCATTGCCGTAGCAATAATCCACATGAATAATCCACAGTAGCAGGATAGTTTACTGAAATGGACTAACATTAATAAAAATCTATTCTTTCATCTTGAGAAAAAAAAAAACAAACCAAGTAGGCCAGTGAAAAAAATCTAGATCTGAGCAATATTTTAATGTTTGCATAAGCATATGCTATATTTTGAAACTCTGAAAAGAATTTATTATTGCAGAAAAACTGATGTTTACATCTTCTTGGAATTCTTACAGCCTCTTTCGAGTGTGTACTCGGAAAGAATTCCCTGGGCTTTACTAGCAGAATAAGGCACAGCTGAGGAAACGCATCTCTCTCATCAATTTCCCCAATCTGTTTTGAAAAGAGAGCCAGAGTGTCTCAAAATAAGAGGCAAACAAATTGCTGTCTGCCATAGGTTGACTGATTGGGGGAACATGAGGGGGTGTGCTAGGTTTTTTGGGAGGGTTGTTTGGTTTTTTTTAAACCATGTTTTGTGCTGAAACAAGAAAGTGTGAAATCATCCTTGTCATAACAGGAAAAACAAGACAACAACATTTACCCTTTACCAGCACCCCTCAGTGCCTGGTCATGGCAGCAGCATGAAGAAAGCAACAGGATTTGGGAGTCTGGACACAAATGCAATAATCCAGGAAGGGCCTAATAACAACCTCAGCTCCTTCAACATGCAAACTAGACTGGATTTGCAAAGGAAGCAAAAACCAGGAGATAAGAACCTTCTGTTTTCAGGAGCATCAGACATCAGGCACATGTGATCATCTCCCTCTGCCACACAGGTCAGTCATGCTTAGTAAGTATTTTAATGTTCCTTGCAATGCCCATTAAAAAAAAAAAAAAAAAAAAAAAGCCCAGGATAGTTGTCAAACCTAGAGACTGCTGGGTATTAATCTCTTTAGCTATAAAAGTACTTAAGTCAACTTCTTATGTTTTAGGTTCTGTGATCTTTCCTAAGACTGCCTGGTCTCCTTCCCAAGGAGAGATGTATTGTACACTGGAGCCACTGCCTTCAACACCTGCTGCACTGCCACCAGAGCAAAAGCACCCTCAGGCTTGTACTGAACTACTTCTACTTGGAGTTACTATGTATAAACCCCATCAAATTACCTCTGATCTCCAGAAGTGATACTGAAAAATGGCAATGCAAGTATTTACTGTACTTAAATTGGAAAGGATTGCCTTCTTCACCACTGATAGATATGCTTCTACTCCAGGTTCACTGCAGTCTGCCTTCTTCACACACAAGGTCTTCCTGGGGCAAGTCAGCACTCTCTGAAGCTGACCAGCAATACACAGGAACCTAAATCAGCCCCCCAAAACAACACAGCTGCCACAGAAGAAAAACAACAGAGGATTTAATACCAGAATCCTGTTCATGCTATCAAAGGACTTGTTTATGCAAGTCAACTATTGACTAAGAATGATTCAACAAGATGCATGTTTTCACACACACGTAGGCCTGTCAGAGAGGATATACATAAACTGATTTCAGAAGGATAAAATGTCTGAGAAGTAACAAATACAGAGCATTAACTCAAGAACATGATAATTGAAATTGATTTTCTTATGGTTATTAATTTTAGCTCTACATCAGGTTACTGATAGGACAAAAAATTCTAATGTGGGAGACTTAAAAATCAGAACACTTCGAAATTCTCCCTATAGTTTCTGGAGAAATCCACAGGACATCACCTTGGACCAGCCTCTCCTCAAAACCCAAGAAACACTGAGGGAAGAATATAAAATAATATAATGTAGGTATGAAAAAGCATCTACTCATGGGCAGGTTCAATAAATTACACATTCAGATGAGAGACACAGCTGATGGGGGGGTTAAAACACTGCACAAGCGAAAAAAATGATATAATCTCTATTCCTTGCAATACAAAAACTATAATCCAAGGGAATCAACAGTAGCATAATCAAAACAAAGAGAAGAAAGCTGCTCACAAACTCTGTACCACAGCCAGCAACAGGACTGCTCAAGGTCACTGCCAAGGCCAAGAGTATAAAGAGAGCTCAAACCCCAGTGTGCTTGCACAAGATGGGCCCACATTTCACTGAGAAAATACCTGTTTTCACAAGCTTCAAACCTGGGGTGACCACGGGTACCCATGAAGGAGAAAGGATGGTGACATCCATCAAGGCAGTTTTTGGGCAGTGACACATGGCATACTGTGTCGACGCCCAGCACCATCAGCTGCTGCATGCAGGCAGAGGAATGAACTCCTGCAAAGCCTCCTCCCAGTTTTTCCTCTGCCTTGCAGGCTAGAATCTGCATTCTGACACATTTTCCATTTTTCTTTCAGTTAAAAATACAAGAACAGAGTCTCACTAGGGACACAAATGGAAGGAACAAGTGATAGAGGCAGCCCTCCAGGCCCTTACCTGTAGCGTTCTGGGGCTGCAGGATCGTATCTACACTACAGAAGAGAAGCTGTAGAGAAGTTACAGTTACCAGGGACTGGCATAGGACACCAACGAGATGGGCTCCTGCTCAGGAAACCATTTATTCAGCACAGGAACAAACTCAGATCCAGAGACAGAGAGCACCAAACAGAGGCAGGCTGGTGGGTTTTATGGGACAGAACCAGGGTGGAGTTTAAGGTCGAGAACTAATAGGGGCTCAAACCCAATCGGAATCCCTGGGCTGCCATCCCACAAGGGGTCCAAGGTGGAGTTTCTTCCCGGGCTCACAGGGCCTCATCCCCTGAGGCAAAGGATGGAATTCCTTCTTGCCAGGCTGAAAGCCATGCCTCTCACTTTAACAATGCTTATCTGAAACTAAATCTTTGCCTCCCTGGGCAGGGGGCACCCCACAACTGCCTCTTCATTTAATTAAATTTTGATTAGGAGCTTAGAATGTTTCTAAAATTTACACAATAGAAAACCCAACCCCCGCATAAAGCACCTGCCTTGCTTTGTGAGACACTGAAAACACTAGCACACAACAACAAAATACATTAAACAAGCAAGCAAAAACAAACAAAACTAAAAACAAACACTTAGAACTCAGACAGCAGCCGAGCAAATTAAGCAGTGGTGGTAGTTAAGAAAAACATAAAGGTTTTTTAGTTCAGTCTCTTCCAGTTCTTGATTTTCTTCTAGGAAGAAAAATCAGTTCAGGAATCTTCTTTAGGAAGAAGAATCAGTTCTTTGATCTCCTCTTAGGAGGGACAGAGTTCCTAGAAGGGTGCAGTTCTTTGATCTCCTCTTACGAGGGGCAGAGTTCTTAGTGCTCAATCTCAGCTCCTGTCCCAAAGATATGGGTGTCACCGCTTTAGGGGATGATGATGACACGCCAGCCTTTGGAGCTCGGGTTAGTTTTGACTTTCCCAGAGGAGGTGTTACCCATGATGGAAAAGGCACAGCCCCCAGAAGTGGAACAGCCAGAGAAAGGGGTAGAACTGGAGCAGGAGTTACTGGGGGGCAGGAAAGGCTCAGGGGCCAGAAAAAAAGGAGTAAGGCGGGGAAAAAGGGATCCCAGACAGCACTGTCTTGGGAAGGGGGGGGGTCCAGGACGGACTTTCCTGGACAGGGAAGGGGGAATGTGGAAAGACAGGGTGAAGGAGGACACAAACCAGCGGGCAGACAGCAGCAGACCCACATCCCTTTGGATGTTCTCCATCTCTTGCCTGCCTTCAGGAAAACAGGGGATGAGGTGGCGGAGAGACACATGGGTGATGGGGAGCTGCCCTTAGGAAAAAAAGTATAGTGGAAGATATGGGAGGTACACACTGAAGAAAAAAAAAAAAAAAAAAAAAGAGGGACTTCACAGAAGCCAAAAAACAACAGTCCACAGGAAGAGCCATACCATCCATGATCGTCCATACTGTTAATATCGTCCATAAAAGCCATTCCCATATATATAAAAAAAATAAAACCATCCAAAATACATCTCATTGGGTGATGGTAGCTGTTAGTCCCATTGCCTCGTCTCAGTCCTCCCTGTAAGCCCTTTTCCCCCATGCCTCTGAGGCACTCTCAACCTGGCCCTCCTGCCAGGCACTCTTGAGTCCTCCTTCAAGGTGGGGGTCTCGCCGGCTGTCAAACCATCAGCCAGGGACTTATGGGGTGTTGGTGGAGCCGCTCCTGCTGTTCTCCTGGTGCCTCTCTGGCTGCCCACATTCTCCATCATTTGTTGCCATCCAGGGCTGCAGGATCATGTCCAGGGAGGCTACAGTTACCAGTGACCAGCATGGGACTCCAGTGAGACTGGCTTCTGCTCAGGAAACCATTTGTTCAGCACAGAAACAAACTCAGATCCAGATGTCTCTCTCTTTCTGAGAGAGAGAGACCCTTTCTGAACAGAGGCAGGGTGGTGGTTTTTATGGGACAGAACCAGGGTGGAGTTTAAGGTTGAGAACTAATAGGGACAGAGCAAGGGAGAAACCCCAGAGGCACAAACTAATCAGAACACCTGGGCTGCCATCCTGCAAGGGGTCCAAGGTGGAGTTTCTTCCCAGGCTCACAGGGCCCATCCTCTGAGGCAGAGGGATGGAATTCCTTCTTGCCGACTGAAAGCCATGCCTCTCACTTTAACAATGCTTATCTGAAACTAAATCTTTGCTTCCCTGGGCAGGGGGCACCTCACACTTCCCTAGCCAGACTGATCCCCTTTCAGTCACAATGAAAAAGGACAGAACATTTTCACACATGCAAAAGGGAGGCCTGATGCTTTTGGACATCACTGAAAATGGGTAATGGTTTCATTTGGGATATGAGCAGGAAAGAAGTTTCACACAGTGCATATTTTAGACTTTGGGTTCAGGTGTTTTGTTCCAAGCAGGCAGCCTTATTTCCACAGACTGCATGCTGAGCTTCTTGCAGCAACATCAGACCTATTTTAAGCTGTTAGATCTGGAAAAAAGAGTTAAGCATCTCTCGGAAGACATTTCCTGGATATTTCAGTCAGCTTCAGGTCGTGCTGGCCAGTACCACCAAAGCACTGAATTGCAACACCTGCTGTGATTAACTTCAGCTGGTTTTATTAACCAGTGTTTCACTAGCTATGTGAAAGAGAACATGGCTGCTCATGGAGATCAAGTATGCATTAAACATCAAGAAATGCAGAGGAAACTTATCTGCAGTGAATAAAATTCCAGAATCTTTACTTGTCCTGATGAGAAGCAACAGCTTTCTTTTTCACAAAACTTCTGCAAGATAAATTTTTGATATAAAAATCTAATTTAAGAGTACGTTTCTGTTGTTCTTCAAATTGTATAGTATCTCCTTAACAAACAGCCTCAGTCACAATTTCTCCCATATATACACTTGCACCCAAAACTAAACACAAAAACAAGACAGAAAAACAGGGAACCAACTGCACTGTGATAAGGGACTACTTCATTAAGCTACTGAGCAAGATATTGAAATCTCATTTCTGATGTGCCAAGAAAAATTTCTATTACACACAATTATAAACCAAACACACACAACACATTTTTAAGAACCACCCTGCATAGATGACTTGGTTTAGGCTTTGTCTTCATGTAGGTGTTCTTGTTTACCATCTTGTTCTTTCTTACTCAAACTATTTCTCATTCCTGACCTTCATGCATAAAGTAAAATTAACATCTAACAATTATGTAATACATACTATCCTAGAAGCAGCTAATTAAGAAAAGTAAACTACACACAAATGCACATCTAAACCCCCTCTTAGCACCTACAGATACACAATTATTTGTCTACCATCACTTTTGGACACAAGTGTCATGGAGTTACTTTACCTTTAAGAAAGTTTAAGTTGCTGGGATCTGCCTGGCGTCTTTTCTCCTGACCAATTATCGGTCATTGCTGAGAATTGACAGCAGTTTAGGCCATTGAAAAGTGGGATCAACTTGTGAACCCTACCTTAAAGTGTAAAACCAGAGCTCTCTTGGCTCTCTTTGTTTCCTGGCTGGGAAGGGTGGCAGAGCTCCAGGCCTCCCGTTCCCTGCCCAGGCCATGCGGCCGGGCGGGGACTGGGCAGGGCCCAGCGTCTCCCGGCCGGGGGATGCGGGCCCTGTGGAGGGGGTTTTCTCCGGGCTCCGGCCGGGCCGGGCCGAGCCGATCTCTGGCTCGGCTGCAGGTTTTTTGCTGTGGCTGGATTCACTGGAGACTGCTGAGTGAAGAAGGAGAGGGGCTCTGGGCCTGCAGCGGGCTGGGCGCGGCGACTGCACTCTCCAGAGCAGCCATGAGGAACTTTTCATCGCAGACGGCTCCAGCTCCTGCACCGGCCGAGGCCACAGAACTACCTACAACAGCCTGGGCAAGATTTTAACTCTTTCATTTCCCAGACGAGACTTGCGGATTAATCTTTTTATCCAGACAGAGAAAAGAGAGTGATCAACATGAAAAGAGACTTTATAAACTACTAGTGACAGGAAAGAAAAGGTAGAGAATTAAGAAGATGCTTTAATTAAGCTGAAATATCTTTCTGTTAAAACTATGGAAATGGACAATAAGGTCTTGAAAACACTCCTTTAATTCATGACAGTATATAGGGAGGAATAGAGTGTTCAAAGTGTAAATTTTGAGTAAAAAGTAGAGTAATTATGGCACAGTGAAGTGCTGGAAGATTTGAAGCCTTGAGAGGCAATGAGAAAACTGTTTTCTGGTGAAGCTCACGGAAACAGATGAAGACGACTTTTTTTGCCTTTGAATAACTTATCCTTAAAAATCCCATCCCTAGACTCATGGCCCATACACACTTGAGAGTGATGTGAAAAATGGGAGGAGTGGGCTCTAATAACAGCAGCTCTGGGCAGCTAACATTAGAGCAATGGAAAACTATAACAAAAATAGTTTTTCTTGTGAGAAACTCCATAAATTAACAGGAAGAAACTTCTGTTTCTCTATAAAGACTGGTGAAAAGACTGTAGCAAGAATTGGGACTGGTTTAACCATCAAAGTTCCAAAGGTTTTGTCTCTTTTGTCATGTGAACAAGGGAATAGTGGGTAGACAGGGGATGAAAAGGTTTTTCTGGAAGTTTATTCTGGTGTTCTTATTGTAGTTTGTCAATAAACTTTTTTTTCCCTTTTAAGTTTTATGCCTGTTTTGCTCTTGTTCTAATCCATATCTCACAGCAAGAAATAAGTAATTTTCTTAGTTATTGGTTTAAAACCACGACAACAAGTCATTTTAATCTCAATTATTCAGCTACTAAAACTCCTTCAAAAGATGGGAGTTATACATCTACTTACAAACTGGTAAGATTTTAAACCATTGTACAAGGTATGATTCATTTCAAGCACCACAAGGCCCAGCAGCTAAATTTAAGACAAAGGTTACTGATTATAATCCTCCAGTAGTACTTGTAACCTAAAATGAATTCTGATTACCAACCGTTCATTTTTTCCATAAAAATGGTTCTAATAAAGGGTAAGTGAATACATCACTTCTGTTTTGCATTTGGAATGAGAATCTGTAGTTTCTCAGTTTGTTTTTTAAAAAACCCAAAACATAAACTTTAATGTTTGTTATTTCTTTGCTAAATATACAGGAAGGTTTTGGCAACAAAAAGGCAGCTCAGAACAGATTCATCCACTCATAACTTTCATGGCAGATCCATTCTGTTATAAATGCAAAGGCAAATTTGGGTTAAATAAAAGAACAATTTATTATAAAACAATTTTTATAAAAAAATAAGCAATGAGGAAAAACCACAATAAAACAAACAGCGCAGCGCTGGGTGGACAGGGGTCTATACCCAAAGGTATAGGTGTTCCCAAATCCACGAAGGAGGGTAGACTGTCTGGGGTTTTTATAGGGATTTTGTGTCCTGAGGCCAAATTCCAGGCAGGCACCATTCACCAAGGGTCCTTGATTGTTGGATGAATTGATTTCCTGGCGTTGGAGAATAGAGTCAAATAGACGTCCGGGCAGAGTCTCCTCATATGTAAAGAAGTTCTGGGTGTTTCTTGATTTCATTTTCGGTTTGGGCTTTCAGAGTGAAGTATCCAAGTCCGGTGTGGAGTCGACAGATATCTCGGCTGGGCTTTCCACTTATTGTCCGGCCTGTTTGCATCTTCAGTCGGGGTTTGCAGGGAGGGGTGCCCAGGTGCGGTGTGGAGTCGACGGCCATCTCGGCCTGGCTCCTTTCTTTGTTTAGCTTAATCATTCGTGTCCTGCTTTTTCTTTCAGGCTGATGAACGTCGCTTAGGGTCGTTACCGCCTGAATGGGTAGTTACTGCTGGGTTTGGGGAAATTCTTCGGCCACACTATATTTTATATACTTTTTACATTGTTATAAATCTAGTTATATACTTATTTATTCTTTCACGAATTTTTATCCAAGGTTACATTTATCACAGTCCCCCGCCTAATAATCCATCACATTAAAAATTCGCGTTATTTTATTCAATTCTATGGGGGAAGGACTATAATTTTCACTCACATTCATTTTCTTCCCAGTCCGTTAACGAATTCTCACAATATTCTTGTGACAGGTTATGTTTATTTTGTTTTCAGGGTCTATCCCTTCCTCATCTCTGTAGAAGCAGAACACTTGGTCGAATTGCAAACATACTCGGTCATCATCACTTTTTAACAAATCAAGAATTATCGGTTCATTATTAAAAGAGGCTTTTTCTTCATGTTTTAAATTTTTACCTTCTCAATACACTTTCTCCCCATGGTACACATTTTTAAGTTTGCTTTATTGTAACATAAAGGGTTAACCTTATAATATGCTAAAAAGGTGGATTGTCTTTTTCTTCCTATCCAGACAGTTTTGTTACATTGGCTGCAGATTGGAATTGGAGGGAGCATTCCCACTTCTCTCCTATACCTGAAGTGGGTAGCTTTAGTTTTTTTTCTCATAGGAGTTTTAGACTGCCCGTCCTTAAAACTTGCCCCTGAGTGGTAATACTAGACCTCCCCCTTTAATTCACAAAGATTATACTGAGTGCTGTTAGACAAACAACGTTCCGGAGGACAGTTAATTATTCCTCTGGTATCTGTGGCAGTCCGACACTGCTCACACTTCTCCAGGAGACGCTCCCCCAGAGGTACCTCGGGGATCATTCCCTCGGCCAAGCACACGGCTAGACTCAGGACAGTCAAGATTCCCCACCGGTGTATCCCTCTGCCTTGCCCTTCGCCCGTATAGAAATATACGGCGGGGATTACCATCTTCTCGGCAGCAAGGATATTCTTCAGGGGCCCTTGTAGTCCTAATGGCGTACTTTCTCTTGAAAGCAGCCCACCGAGACGACTTAATTGTGTCTGTCCTGCTCGGTACCTTGACTGTCTTTTGGCACTCAATTTCTAAAGTTTCTGCCTTGGAGTCTAGTTTACCTCTAATCTCCTTTTGAAAAAGCAGGTACCACTCAGGAGAGTCAAGTTCTAAAAACCCCGCCCGGGTGACAAGTATTAAGAAACGGCTAGTCAGCTCCTGTTCTTTAGTCAGAGAATCGGTACACAATCCCTTAGGTTTGTACTCTCCCCAACAGTGGGTTACTCAAATTTGTTTACAAGAAGCACATTTAAAATGTATAAATGGGAAACAATCACAGTTTGCGTTGATGTAACTTATCTGGTCTGCAGCTCTACGATCTCAGAACAATCATGTACTAATTTTTCTGAATAGAAACTGAGCAGGATTTTTGTGCAGTGGTTTTCAATTCCAAACCGGGTGAGCTGATTAAGATGGCTTCATATTTTAGAAGCCTGGAATCAGTCAGCCACTTCTCTGCTTTTTGCTGCAATATGTTTCTCACGTCGTGGGGAGTGTAAACTACCAGGGGAGGAAAAGTTATTTTCTTTGCTTCTCCCACTAACAGAGCCACTGCTACAATTGCTTGTAAACACGTAGGCCAACCCCGACTGATTGGATCTAAGATCTTTGAAGCCTATAGGCTTCCTTTTGTCTGCCCATTCCTGAGTCAGGACTCCCTGTGCTGTTTGTCCACTCACATGCACAAACAACTGGAATTCTTTATTCGTATCTGGTAGAGTTAGTACCGGGGTAGTCATAAGAACAATTTTTAATTTCTGGAAATTAGACTCATCCTGTTCAGTCCACTTCAGCCTGTCAGTGTTTAATCTTTCATACAAAAACTTCACTTTTTCACTGAAACCCTCAATCCACTGCCTGCAATATCCCAAGAGCCCTAGAATTTGTCTAATTTGCCTTTTTGTTTTTGGTGCAGGCAATGCAAGGATGCCTGTTACCCTCTCCGGGTCTAATTTTTTCCCTTGAGATATCCAATGTCTGAGGTATTTTATTTCAGGCTCTGTGAATTGCAGCTTGGATTTTGATACTTTCAAACCTTTCTTTCCTAGAAAGTTTAACAAGGCAATCGTGCTTTTCCTCACACTCTCTTCAGTCGGTCCAGCTATTAGCAAGTCATCTACATACTGCAAAAGCTTTGTCCTGTCCTCAAGAGCAAATTGGGTTAACATTTGTTCTAAAGCTTGTCCGAAAAGGTTCGGAGACTCCACAAACCCCTGGGGGAGGACCGTCCACCTTAGCTGTTGCTTACGGTTTGTATCTGGGTCCTCCCACTGAAATGCAAAATAATCTCTACTCCTTTCATCCAGAGGGCAAGTCTAAAAAGCATCTTTCAAATCAATCACACTATACCACACATCTTCTGGTGTGAGTCTGTTTAGTAAAGTATAGGGGTTGGCCACCACCGGGAATCTAGTCCGGGTCCTAGCGTTTACCGCTCGTAGGTCCTGGACCGATCGGAAGCTGCCATCCGTCTTTTTTACAGCCAGGATGGGGGTGTTGTGTTGGGACATGCAAGGCTCTAAAGTTCCCCCTTTTAGGAGGTCATCAATTATTTGTTTCAACCCCCTTCTCCCTTCCATCGGGATGGGATATTGTTTAACCCTTATAGGGTCCTCAGAGTTCTCGATTTCTATTTTGATAGGTTTGATATCTAGCTTTCCTACCTCTCTCTTTGAATGCCATACTTCAGGGTTTATTTTCTCCTCATCTTTAGGAGTCAACTTAAATATTTTCACCACTAATTTAGAATTTTTTAATCATGATATTAATTCTTAAAGTGACAATCATGTCCCTTCCCAACAAATTGTAATCTGCTTCTTCCACTAATAGTAAATTCCCTACGCAAATTTTATTTTCAGATTCTATTTCCACATCTTTTATTACAGGCACTTCAAAGGGGTCTCCCTTTGCACCGATTACAAAAACTTTTTCTCTGCTAGCCACACATCCGTATGGCAATTTCTGCAGGGTACTTCTCTCTGCCCCAGTATCCACAAGAAAACTTACCTCCTGTCGTTGGGGTCCCACTTTTAATTTTATCAAGGGCTCCTTGGATGTTCCGGTCCCCAAATTAAAGAGCCCCTGACACCCCTAATCTTCTTGAAAAATTTTCTCATCTTTTAATTTTTGTTTACAACTCCGCTGAACGTGTCTTACCTGTTTACAGTAGTAGCATTCAGGGGGTTCTCTCCATGGGGCCGGGGCTGCCCGGTGAGAACCTCGACTTTTTCCGGGTAGTGTTTTAAACTTACCCTGCATCTGCTCTTGTTTCTGGACCTCTTTCACTACAGTTACTAAAACCTTAGCCTGCAATTTCTGCTTCTCATCTTCTCTCCTCATGTATACTTTTTGAGCTTCTCTTAGGAGCTCCTGGAGGCTTTTATCTTGCCACCCCTCGATCTTTTCTAATTTTCTCCTAATGTCTTCCCAAGATTTAGCAACGAATTGTGTTTTTAACAGAACCTCCCCCACAGGAGAGTTCGGGTCAGTCCCAGAGTAAATCTGTAAACTTCGCCGTAATCTCTCGATCTATTCAGTGGGTGGTTCCTCTTTTCCTTGACACTCTCTAAAAATTTTGCTAATATTCTGGCCCCTAGGGACCGCTTCTCTTATACCTTGTACAATTATGCTCCTTAAATCCATCATGTTCCGTCTGCCTTCCTCCGTCTGTGCATTCCAGCTCAGGCTTACGCTAGGCCATTTCTGGTTACCTGGCGTCCCCTGTGGATTGCGTCTGTCCCAGTCTCTGATACCGGCTTGTTTAATCATCTCTCTTTCCTCCTGATTAAACAATGATCTCAGGATTGCCATAAGATCGTCAAAGGTATAGATACTACTCCCTAAAAATTCATCTAACCTCTCAGCCACACCAAAAGGGTCATCTAACAACCGCCCCATCTCTTTTTTAAATGCCCTTACATCTCCAGAGTTAAGGGGTACATTCACAAAACCGATCACTCCCGGGGCCGTCGGTACTTCCCTAAGAGGGAACAACCGGTGCCCCTCTTCACTCTCTCCCCATTCATTATCCGTCATTCTCGCTCTCAAACGGGTTCTACTTGCGGGAGGGGAATTGGTGATTGTGGGTTGCCTCCCTGTTATCAATTGTGGGAATTCTGCCGCCACCCGGCTGAAGGGAGGGATCCCCTCCATTGTATGGGAGGGTCCCGGTTGTGGCGGCTGGACTGGCAGGGACGGATAGGGTGATCCCCAGCCTTGTGCAGGAAAAACCTCCGAGGAGGTTGCTGTGGCTACGGTGTTTACAGGCGGGGAAAGGGGAAGGGCTGCCGGCATCGCTGCTGGCCCCGAGTCTCCCGCTTGAGACACACGTATCTCAGTGGGTTGGTCTCGGGGGCCCAAGGGTGCTGAAGGCACCACTTGATCTGCAGAGGAAGGTCCCGCCGGTCCACGATATGGGGGTGGTAAGTGGTCGAGGGGTTCCCAGGACTCAGCTCTCGACTCACGTTTTTCTTTTTGTTTTATTGGAAATAGCCTTACTCTGACATTTACCCAGAGCTTAGCGTATTCCCTCTCCTCAGGATCTGAGGGGACCTTGTTCTCCACATAGGAGAATAACTTATTACACGTCCATTTTTCAAATGTGCCTAACACTGGCCAAGTGAGGTGACTTCTCAACTCCTGTCCTCCCCAAACCTCCATACAATAATGTATTAATTTCTCCTTTGATTTCCCCTTCCTCTGGGGACAATCTTCCCAGTGTTTTAGCATCCACCCCAAGGGACTTTCCAGTGGGATGTCTGGTGATTCCTCCCCCTGATCGGAGGAATCTTTCCCTGTGCTTCTTCTTTGAAGCTTACTCTTTTTCTGCCCCATACTTCGCAAATATATTTTCTTACCTTTCTTCGACTTCTCCGGGAGTCGATATCTGTTTCTGCGTTGTGTACTTACTCTAGGAATCAAAATTTGCCGATACTCACCTTTCAGCGAGCTGAGCTGAGGTCTCTTGTAATCGGTACTTTTTGATCCTCTCCTGGACCTCTACTGGGGTCCGTTAACTAAAAGGGTTTACCAATTCTCGAGCTCGACAAGACGTATCCTTCCCCTTTTAGCTCCTTGCGATCAGTTCCCGAGACACCCTTTGGCCTCAGGTTTTACGAGTGTGTGTCGAGAGAAAAAAAACTTTCACTCTGTATCGCTTCCTTCGCGGCCGGCCAATTCCCTCGCGGGAGGATGGAAATGCGGCCTTGAAGTCCACACTCGCCTCGTGATCAGATCACGTCTCACACACTCGCCCGATCGCCCACTCAACCAGCAGTACTTACAGCTATTTTCCTGCGTGGGTGTCTTTGTGCACAATAGACGTTTTACGAGCAAAGCAAGCCGCGGCTTCCCGAAGGCTCCGTGCCTTCCCGAGCTCTCCGATACGGATCCTTTTCCTTTTTATTGTGGTTTTTATCTCAGCCTAAATTTGGTTCGGATATCGGAATGAACTACGGGGGCTCTCAACTCACCAGGCCGCCAAAATCAGCGGGGGTACCCGTCCTGGGCAGCGAGATTCCCCGCAGTTTCTCCGATCCGAGTCACGGCACCAATCTGTTATAAATGCAAAGGCAAATTTGGGTTAAATAAAAGAACAATTTATTATAAAACAATTTTTATAAAAAGATAAACAATGAGGAAAAACCACAATAAAACAAACAGCGCAGCGCTGGGTGGACAGGGGTCTATACCCAAAGGTATAGGTGTTCCCAAATCCACGAAGGAGGGTAGACTGTCTGGGGTTTTTATAGGGATTTTGTGTCCTGAGGCCAAATTCCAGGCAGGCACCATTCACCAAGGGTCCTTGATTGTTGGATGAATTGATTTCCTGGCGTTGGAGAATAGAGTCAAATAGACGTCCGGGCAGAGTCTCCTCATATGTAAAGAAGTTCTGAGTGTTCCTTGATTTCATTTTCGGTTTGGGCTTTCAGAGTGAAGTATCCAAGTCCGGTGTGGAGTCGACAGATATCTCGGCTGGGCTTTCCACTTATTGTCCGGCCTGTTTGCATCTTCAGTCGGGGTTTGCAGGAAGGGGTGCCCAGGTGCGGTGTGGAGTCGATAGCCATCTCGGCCTGGCTCCTTTCTTTGTTTAGCTTAATCATTCGTGTCCTGCTTTTTCTTTCAGGCTGATGAACGTCGCTTAGGGTCGTTACCGCCTGAATGGGTAGTTACTGCTGGGTTTGGGGAAATTCTTCGGCCACACTATATTTTATATACTTTTTACATTGTTATAAATCTAGTTATATACTTATTTATTCTTTCACGAATTTTTATCCAAGGTTACATTTATCACACATTCCTTTTTACAGTTCTGTAATATACTGATTTGTTTTCAAATCTGCTTCCACAGACAGCAATACCAATCTCCTGTTAACAGAAACAACTATCAGATGCCCTGACATGCTAAAAGCTCATAACAAATGTGACAGAATTTTCAGCCTGAACTGAAGCAGACTCGGACCACTTCACTACTCTCTGCATATTGCTTTTATTGAGCAAAATGAGAGAAATCAAATGAAGTCTTATCTTAAATGTAACATAACTGTGCGGTACTTGAACTCTGAGAACAGAGTTCAGGATGATCCTCCCCTCTGAAAACAAAGACACAAGAAGTGATGCAACACAGAAGTGCAGTCTTAATCTGCTCCCTTCCTGAAATAAGTCTTTGGTCACTGGATTTTGTTTCCATGTTTCCTTGCCGCTCTCCGGGGAGCCCTACGCCCAGTGACAGGCACAGACACCGGCCAGCTCTGTTTGGCCAAATCTCTCAGGCAGGACAAGTTTAAGAGAAGCAAAGCAACACTGGGACTGTCCTTCCAGGTGTCATGAGTGCTTTCAGCTTCTCCCACTGCAGAGGGAATCAAAACAAAGAGGTGGCAAATCACACCTCTTCCTCACAGGGCAGCCAAGCCCTCAACAGCTATCACAGAAAGCAGACTGGGTACCATTCTCACAACTGCTGTTCCTTGAAGACTGACAAGTAACTAAGAATATGTTTGATAAGCAATGAGTAAAATAGCACATAGTTTTTAAGCAATTAATTTTTTGATGCTGTTGCATCAGGAAATATTTGCAATGTTTAAGTGAAGCTTTTGGTAAATGTCCTACCTAAAATAATAAATAAATAATAATATAATATTATTATATTATATATTAAATATTAAATATAAATATTATAATTATATATAATTAATATAATATATATTAAATATATATAATGTATATTATAATATAATATAATAAATAAATAATAAATAAAGCCTAAAACAATTTTGTCTTTGAAGTTACAGATCATCAGGAAGTTATAACTTTCACACAGATTTGCAGCTTAAGTGTTGCTGTAGTGAAAAGGTAAGAATAACAGGGTCTTATTTACTCTTCTCAAGTGTAGCTATTACAGCACTTCATGGAGGTCACAATCACAGTCCGACCCATATTTCATAATACGATGGCTTAAAAAGAGAGGCTTTTATTTTTTTTTTTAAGGTTTTCTACTGCTTAAATATATTTTCAAGGTTATATTGGAAATCTTCTCTATTGCCTTATCCACCAAATTCAGATTATTTGAGGTGAAAGTCTTGTTTAGTCATAGACTTTGCCCCACTGCTTGAAAGAAGCGCATAAAAATACTCTAACTACAGCCAAATACGTAGCTGATTAAGTCACCAATGAACAAACTTAGGTCATTTTCTGGTATTATAAAACTTACTTTTCAAAAGAGTATTTACTCCAGGCACAAGAAAAGCTAGCACTTTGAGAAATCATGTAATTTCTCTATAATGCGATTATATCTTGAATTCCAGCATGTACATGCCATTGTCTTTGGAGCAGTTTCAGGAGTGCTCATCTGCTCACTTTTACTTCAGTTCCACCAAAACAGTTTCTGGGCAGCAGTAATTGACAACGAGAGCTTTTCTTTCTTCTTCCTGCCAGTGGAAAGACAGGTTGTAGAACAATGGACAGCAACACTCCCCACTACCACCAGAGAAGTGCTACCAAGAAATGCACTGTGCTCAGTATTAGTCATTCACTTCAAGCTTGAAGCACCTACTTCCTGCAAAACACTATTCAAAGACCTGTGGTATTCTGCAGAACTTGCCTAATGGATTAGCACTAAAGTTCCTTGATGAGGCCCACAGTAAAGCATCACCCAAGCTTTCAGAAACATGATCCGGACTTGTGACACTTCCCTTCATGATGACTGGTCCTTGCACTTCCTACTAATGCAGAGGGTGTGTTTTACGTTTGTGGAACCATTTTTTCCCTAGTTTGACTGAACAAATCAAAATCCTACAAGGTTTAAGGATTATGTCTGGTCTTTACAATGTTGGGGGCATTTTCATCCTTTTCCCTTAGCACTGCTAAATCAAATGAAAACATAAATCCCACACATGCAAAGGAGGAAGCAAAGACAATAACAATACACTCAAAAGAAGAAGGAAGAAAGTATCAGAGCTAGCTCTGTAAACATATTCCAGAGCTGAAAGATTTTGTATCCTATTAATAACTACTGAGCTATCTAGCCACAAGTTAGGAAGATATTTCATCTACTGTTTATAAACAAAAGTGCTTTTCTTTGTTGACTTAGCGCTATTTAAGACCAGACTTGGCTGGTATCCTGTACAATACTGTTTTGTACTACCTTATATTTGGTTTATGTGATCAGTTTTCTAAGCACAGATATTTCTACAGGGGAGGATTGCAGCTCATTGTACATAAAGCAGATTTTATCCCCACAACTGTGCATTCTATCAATGCCCATAACTTCTAACACAGCTACATATGAAAGAGAAATCTTGTTTCACTGCTCACATATTTTAACTAATGACAATGAAAAATTGTATTAGAATGTCTTAAGGATTTCAGATTAGAGGACTCTATTTGCAGATCTCAATGAAACACCATTTTCCAATGCTGTCCTGTAGTAAACACTTTCTTAAGAAGAACCTAATGAAGTTGAAAACATTGATTTCAAATTCATCTCTCTTGGCCGTTAGTGTTCAAAGTAGATCTAGAATAAAATCTGTCTCTGTCCAACCTTGAATATTTGCAGTATTCCAGTACATCTAGTTAGCACCCTGTGAAGTTAAACAAAAGCCTCCATAAATGTTGGTGAACCAAGTATGAACATGACATGGTAATTAAACTTTAGAACAATTGATACATATTTCAAATTTGTTTTCTTTCATTTCTATATTATTTTCTTGCAATGGATCAGTATTACTCTCTGAAAAGAATATTCATTTAAGGTAACATACACTATAATTTCTTTTTGGTTTACAAATGTGACATGACTTCTAATATTCCTATTAAATTTATGAATTTAATATCTACTTCTATGACTTATAAATAAAAAAATGAGGTTCTGGAACATCAATTAATACAAAGGCACTTTCTCGGTTTCTGTAACACTTAACTTCCAACACTTATCTCAGAGTATGCAATCTGTATCTGTTTCATGACTTGCACTGTGTTCAATGCACAAGCACAATGCTTCTATACTAACTGCTATGCTAAGTAATATTTACTGTTCTATATAGCCAAAGCAACATCACCTAAATATAGGTCTTAAAACAAAGCAAAGAAAGAAAAGACCAAACCCACTCTGCATACAAAGTACTTTGAAACATCACATTGTTTGCAAATATTGTTTATGCTGTTCTGGCACTTACTGTCCTAACAAGACC
Source organism: Pseudopodoces humilis (assembly GCF_049639895.1). Taxonomy (NCBI): domain Eukaryota; kingdom Metazoa; phylum Chordata; class Aves; order Passeriformes; family Paridae; genus Pseudopodoces; species Pseudopodoces humilis. The sequence goes on from NC_142209.1 coordinate 9,546,281, forward strand.
TTTTGTCTTGCTCCCTGAAAGATGAATATTTCAAGATGTGCTGACAATTAAAACATACTGGTCATGCTTAGATGAGTAATTTCTAATGTTAAAATACACAGAAGCAGAACTCCAGTAGCACAAGTCCCCCAGTAGCACATGCCAGTACCGAGTTCCCTGTTATATTAAGATAAAAGAAGTGTACATGGTGAGACACGAAACAAACAATGCTCTTTTATCAGATCATAAAATCCCATTATGTTCCTAAGACATAATGTGAGAAATTCTGATTTGGCTCCACACAGAGCCCAGTTCTGTTCTCAGCAGAAATCCGGAACTGCATCTACTAAGGGAATATATTTACTTTACACAGATTGGCTCTACATCCATACTACAGTACAACTGTAATGAGCACCTCTGCAACTGTCCTAAATTGAATTGATTACAGGCTCTTTTACTAAAGTCCTTAATGATGATGCAAACAGGTTAATGCATAGCTCCTTCTGCAATCCTAGGCTATGTCTTACTCTTGAAGTGACTGAATACACATTCCAATTTTTCAAGTCAGTACATCTCTCTCCTTTTAGATGGGTTGTTGAATATTTCAGAAGTTGGAAAGCATATGAAGTACAGCCACTGTTCACCAGAAAGCTAAAATTTCTACTGGGTATTTTCCTTTTGCAGAAAGTATCTCATAACAAGGTATCCTTATTTTCACCAGATTACCACACAGAGTATTTTCCATCTAAGAGAGCCCAGCAGCCACAGAAAGCTTGGCCAACCGAAACACCCAGATAGGAGAAACCACACAGATGGGTTCTCTTAGAGCATATGTTGTTACCAAGATGTTTTCTGGGAAATGCAAAGAAAATCAGTGTTTCAAAGCTGAGAGACATGCAATCCCACATCAGGAGAGTCAGGCAAACCAACAGATTGAACTGAAGTAATTTATGGCTGGAAGTAAAGTATTTTTCTCTTTTTAGAGCTTCAACGCATGCTGCAGTTTCAGATCTTTCTCATTTCTTTAAACTGCACGAAGCAGATCAGAGGTGAGCAGACCAAGTTCCTGTTCCCCAGCACTTAAAGAGCAAGTGCTGCCCATCCTCACAGATTTACTGGCTTCAAGAGCCCTGCTGATCACAGGCAATACAATTCACTAGTTTAGTTTATTTTTACCATTGTTTGATCTGGTTTACCCTGTCCTTCATTACTTTCCCAAGTGGCAGAAGCTGAGATGATTCCTGCTTTGTTCACTGTTGAAAACACAATGTAAATTCCCTCCAAGGACTGCATGACTTGACAAGTATTCTCAGTGACAGTCTGCTATATCTGTTAGTGTCCAGTAATACCACACAAAATTGTTTATTTAAAAAGAAGAGAGTCACCATCACTAGCTGCCACACAGTTTAAGACAGGCTTTAGTTTATTAATGTTTTTATTGCCAATGAAAAATATTTTCACCCAGGCATTTAACGGGTGGTCATCTCAAGCTTTTTTTTGGTCAAGCAGTGTCACAGCATTGATTTCTAACATCACAACCAGAATGCAAAAGAACGTATCTTTCAAATCATTCTTTGTGTAATACAGCATATCAAGACAAGAAAAAAAGTTATTTATAAATTCCTTACTTATTAATTATGTATGATAGTTCTGACTTTTTTTTTCTTGCCTGACGCTCGTAAAAGCATTTTTAAACTAGAACTAGTAAGGTGCTACAGGGCTCCAAGTTAAAGCAGATGGAAACACATATTTACATTGCATGCAACATGCCCATCCCCAGAAACTAAAATGGGTTTACTCAGATACACCAATTAAAAATGCCTGATTGAAACTGAATGCTCAAAACCTCACCTAACTTGGTTTTGGTGTCAGGAAGCTTTACTTGTCCTGGCACAGAACCACTGACATCACAGCCTCCTCTGATCTGACAGCAAAAGTTCATTTGCTACTAGGAAACTGAAGTTCTTGTAAATCTGGCAGTATTTGTAGAGGGAAAAGTTACCTAGAGGATGAATACCAGCATAAGTCTTTCCTGGACACAAAATTTGTCAGAATTTCCTCTGCTGTGTCATAATACTGTTAACTATACCAATCTAGTACAATTGTGGTCTTTAGCCAGAATTTTCTTTACACAAAATGAAAATTTAATCTCCAAATCTACTTCAAAGTGCCCACAGGCGACAGGGATAGAATTTTAAATATTTGGGTTCTTTCTTAGGAGCTAAATTTTGTTGTGAACAGAAAACTGGGAAAGATCACCACAGTTGTCAAACCTATTTCTTCAGAAACAGGACAAGAGCTTAACAAAACCCAAGGAGATTCCAACACAAAGCCAACGGGAAGATAGTAAGACAGAACAAGGGCATAGCTAGCTATGTTTAGCTTCCTGAACTGGCAATACATTTACTTCAACAAATATGAAATACTTGAAATTAACACTAAGAGATGAATCAACAGCTGATGCTACGTTGAATGGCAAGAAAATCCCATTGGTTCCTCCCTGTTTGACTTGCATAATGAACTTTTCCTGTCAGCTCCAGAGGCAGCCCCAGCAGCTAGGTGGTGAGCATGCCCACGGAGCCAGCCTGCCAGGTGCCACCAGAAGCTTGAAGGATGCTTCACTCACATGCTTTTAGTAGTGCCAGCTATTTGAAGTGAAACTCAAACAGCAGTAACAGCTTAGGAGTCAAATGGCCTCCAGAAGATGGGAACAGGATACATAAAGGATCAGCTCCTGCCAGGAAGACTAAGTTACAGTGACTGTTTCCCTCTTGACACTCTAAAGGCACAGTGGTTTCACTCCATTATTTCAAACTCATTGTAGAATTCCAGATTTCTAGGTAAGTTTGCAATCATCACACAACCTTTGTCCTTTACCTTTACACTGCCAGTTTTTCTTATTTTGCATTTAAACAGAACACAAACACAATCACTGTAGCACAAAGCACACCTTTTTTTTTTTTTTTTTTTTTTTTTTTTGTTCTGCATGTTAACCTGAAGATATAAAAAGTATCACTGTTCTGTAATAATGTCATTCCTGGAAACAGCTGCCTTAAAATGTTAAGCTTTTGTTTATAACTTCTAAAGGAAATAATCCTGTGACTATAATCATTATCAGCATTGCTTCTCTGTGTCAAGTGCAACTATCTCAATACAGTTAAATTCAATATTTAACATCCAATATTTAAATACTAAGACAGCAGATTTTTGTGTTTAGCTAGTCCTTTGACACAGCAGAAGAACTGCCTCCTCCCAAAAGCAAACATTTCACCCCATCCACACAATGACAACACAACAATATTTATATGTGTTCTAATACAGGTTCAAGTGGCATAACAAATAAAACCCTTGATATTGAACAGAATCTAAAGTCAGATGCATAGGAAGTATTTGTGTCATTCTATCATTCTGAGTTTAAGGAACAATGCAGTGTTAAACCATTTATGACAAAATACCTTGGTTGTGATGATTGTGCCTCTATGATGATCAAACTTGCCATTAACTAAGAAAGTTTTCAAAATATTTCCCAGAGAAACCCTAACTATATGCTCTTTTCCTACACAAGCTTTTAATTTTAGCTAGGTTTTAACCTACATCTGAATACCCATTCAAATGTGTAAAGAAACCAGATTCAGGAAACGTCATCTAAGGGCGTTGTTCAAACCTTGTTTCTAATTAAGGATTTAACACTTGGACAAAACCTTCCAAACAAGGATTGAGAATTTTGCAAAGGAACACAGTATGACTGTAAACCACTGCCTTGGCTTTTGCAGTGCAGGAAGCGCAGATACCACACCCAAAATCTTGTTCAGGCCTTTTTTCTTAACTTCTGCTTTTTCTCTTCTATTTTCCATATAAAGTTCAGTGCTAAGTTTTAAAATTTTCTCCTAAACCAGATTCACAAAATATAAAAAGTTGTTGTTCACCCAAATTATTCAGTTCTAAGCACAAAGCTACAGTACTCTAAAATACATGGAAAAATATTAAATGTGAGTATCAGAAAATGTTTTCAGCATTTTATTACTTTATCTGTCAGACACACAGAATCTTCCATCCTAAGTATTTGGCTGTAAATATCATGTTTTTACCAGGATCTTGGAGTCAGCCTGACATGAAAAATACAGATTATTAATATATTAGTTGCAAAGCAATGCTATGCTCAAATCACTCTTACTACATTACTTTAAGGAATAAAAATAGCACTTTACTTGGCTTCAAGGGTTTTTAAGCCCTTCACGAACGCTAATGTAACTCTTCCCTTTGTGGCGCTGATCATGTTTTATTTTATTCATAAACAGAAGTATCTATTTCAACAGTTAGGTTATGAGCACATGAATCTACATGTATCTGCAATTCTCCAGATAATATCATCAGTGGCAAAGGAAATAGAATTAAAAGAACTGTTCTTGTTAACCAGACAGGAAACCCTACACTTCAGCCTCTTCAAATTAGTAGTAGACAGACAAGCATCTTACAGCTTTTCCAGAAAAAAGCATTTTAAATCTTGGAAGTTTAACCAGTTTTCAAAGTTTTTTCAGCAGATTTTAAATCCCCCATACATTAAAAAAAAAAAAAAAAAGTCATTACACTATACAAAGAGAGGAAGCAGCATAAAATATCCCATTGAAGAAAGATAAATCTCTGTGTACGATGGGCTGGCTATTCAGTATGTAGGAGGGCTGAAGCATGCTGACATTAGCTTAGGAAAATATGCAAACTCTTCACACTTCTGAATGCAAGCAATTTAAAAGCCCACAAACTATCCCCCAGGCAGCCATCTCAAATAGTGAAGTACTAAAATGAAACTAAAATTAAATTTGAAAAAAGCACAAGAACGTCAACTTCCATACTGATTGACTACATTATACACATTGCTGTTTTCAACTTATATTTACTTATACTAATACTAGTTTGTTAATTCTATTCAATTTTATACAAAATCATTTTTATACCAGCTTAGTATTTGTATTCCATAACTCATCCAGCTTTTCCCTTTTAATTTCACTGCCCAAAACCTGATCACACTGCTGAAAGTGGCATATGGCATTACATGAAAAACTGACACAGCCGGGCAAGTGCCTGCAGGGGAATAATTCATCTCTACCAGCACTGATAGCACAGTGCCTACCCCCACATTACTGCAGCTGGAATCTCTGCAGTAGAGCAGACTGCCACTCCTCCCAGGACTGTCCTCTGGCTGCTGGGGAGCAGGGTCAGCCCTCCCCACTAAGGGCTCTTCACCCTGGTAAAAAATGCAGGCGAGATAGGAGAAAGGGTTTCCTTGACCTATTTCCTCAGCAGCTCTCACCCCTTCCCCTCCTACGCATACATATCTGCACCCACCTCCGAATTACACATACATCCAAGAATCTCTGGAGGTTGGTGGAAAAAAAAAGATCTGTAGGAAATGGGACACTGAAAAGTAGCTACATTTTCCTCCACATTTTTGCATCTGTGGAGAAATGAAAGCTGGAGAGACTATGCTGCATTTCTCAGTCCCTGGAGAACAGAAGGAAAAGGTAAAAAGCATCAAAATGACAATCTTTATCTTAGATGAAAAATCATTCTTGTCTTAATTGGTTTTGTTGTTCATAATTTTCCAACACCCACCGTACTAGTGACAGTCCAAACACACAGAAGACATTGTTCATACCCTCGGGGCTTTCCAATTAAATCCCAGAAATTTGAACACAGTGAAATTACTCATTTAATTACAAGTGGAGAGTTTAAAGATTATAATTTATGAAGGATTTACAGCTATGCTTGGTGTTTGTACACAAGAGAACTTTAGCCAAACTCTGGCTTATATTCCTTGGTTTTGTCTAAAGGACAAAAGTGATGCTCTACCTGCTTTTGTCTTCAAAGCATTTACATAAGCCTCAACAAAAGACTGTGGCATTTTCTTCTCCTAATCAAGCAAGCCTATAAGGAACCAGGCTAGATTAAATGTCCTTTTTAGCTTCAAAATTTCAACAGAAAAGCAAGAAACCACTACAGGGAAATAGCATTAACCTAAATAACAACATGTGAGTTAATGAGTGGGGGCAGGGGGGCAGGAGAGTGGATGTTAAGCTCAATTAAACTTCTGAAGAATACAAAAAGAAAGTTTTATTTTTTTAATACACGAAAGCTGCATCCAAGCTAAGACTATAAGCAGATATCCAATGCTCTCAAATGACATTTTATCAATTGAAAAAGCACCTTTTTTATTAGTGTAAACCAAATTCTGATATGTTAACAAAGTATTGGAGACTAAAAATACACACATAAATGAGAGACTTGTAAAAAATCTTATCTAGTTCATAGCAATATATAGTTGCTCTCCATAGTCACCTGAAGAACAGACCATGCTTTAAGAAAGTAGAGAAACCTAACTTTCTGTGGACCAGTACTTATTTAGTACCCTTCCAGCTAAAACCAACAGGGAAAAAGGTTAGCAGTATATAAACACTGCATCAAAAGTTTTAACTGCTCTTTAAAAAAATCCTGCAAACTTCTTCATGTACTACACTGATAGAATTATCTTTTTATTCAGGTTCAAGAGATGCTGTACAAAAAAAATGTACAGCAGAGAGAAAAAGTAATCTTGATCAGCATGTTACACCCACTGGCTCAGAGTATGTGGTTAACAACACTCCAGAGTGAAGAAAAAACAAAAGAAAAAAAAAAGCAGCGCTTGCTCTGTCCACAATCCTAGGGGCAGCTTTAGAAGATTCTAAATCAAAACCTTACCAAAGTAAGACAGGTTACCCTTGGACAAAACTACCAACTGCATTAAACTTGGTTTTGGAATTGGGACCTTTCTGGATTTATGTATTTTGTTACTACCTTAACAGAGAGCAATCAAACTTCATACAAAGAATTTTGTATTTTTGAACTAATTCCTGGACTTTTTGCATACAGTTTTTAAGTCTACCAACACACAATTAAACTGGATTTGTGGCTTTTTTTTGAGAATTTAATGAATATAAGACCCTTTAAAGAAAAATAATTTGGAGATCACACATCACTAAATGATAAATTTAATTTAATTTAATTAATTAAATTTAATTAATTAATCACTAAATGATAAATTATTACTATTATTTACTATCATTCTGGCAGATGATGCCTTAAGAAAAAAGAAACAACAGGAGTTATTCATGCAATTCAACACAACCTATTTAACACTTGCTCTGAAAATGACATTATCTGACCCTAGAGCTATGTAAGACTTCTTAGCATTTAAAAAAGAAATAGGGACAAAGCAACCAAATTTCAAGGGTGTTCCAACAATTATTCTTAGATTGGACAGAAAATGAACTGGTACTTTAAAAGGGTTTTCAAGTAAAACTTTAACAGTCAGGACTGCGTTAGAACCCAACATTCAGTGTTGGTATTTGGTGATTGCCCTTCTTGGATTTACCTGCAGCCACCAAGGAGTCTTTTTGCTGTTTTTTTTATGTGCTATAATTAAAGAAAATAAAGGCGTAGCAAACAGCACTCTCTTAACCACACTGAAACCAATCTGAGTCATCTTCTTGGGAAACTGTGGACAGAAATGCTGAAGACTATGTTCACAGAAGCTGTTTCACATCGCTTTTCTTCTGCTGGCTGCTGTATCTGCACTGCCCTTTGCATCTGCAACCCAGTTTTAACAAAACCAATGCACAAGTTATAAAATTTACAGACCGAGTTAAATTGCCAACTTCATTTCTGCCCATTTAATTCAAATCCACAGTCCAGACTTAGAGGTATGTATGCACAACCTGTACATGCTTGTGTACTCATAGATACACAGATAAATATGCACTCCTCACAAAGATTAAAATGGCATTATTAATTTGGACATGTCCTCTGGAAAAGCTCAGAAACATCAACCTTCCAAAAATTCAATTTACTTTTCATGATGGAAAGATCTGGATGGCAAAAAAGAAGCTGCAGACAGCTTTGTTCAGACAATTCCCAGGCTCCAGCACACCTTCCAGTGCCAGCTGCAGTGTGATTTTCAAGGGAAAAAAGAGCACCAGGAGAAGAGTAAAGTCGCTGTAGATGAAGATGTTGAGCAATTGCCTTATGATAGACTGTGCACTTAGGACAACTGCACCACTGCTTTACTCTTGATACCCAGTAAGGGTGATTCAGCCCAAAGTGCAAAACACTTTTCACCCTAAAGCTGAAGAGCAATTCTTGTCCTTAAAATAACACAGCAGTTTTGGTAATATCTGTTGGTAATATTACCAATATTGTTAATATCAAGTTGCCCTCTGGGTCCATAAGTGAAAATTTAATACAGAAGGCCTGCTGCTGATATTAAATTGAGCACACATTTATGCTCTTTCTTGTTTGCTGTTCATTAAGGAATAACACAGAAAAGAATTACAAAAATATGCAACTGCCTGATAGGCAGCGTAAAACTTCTTTTTCTGTAAGGTGCTACTCACAATGCAAGACAAATTCACACAATTAACAAATACCAGGCTGTTAGAATAGCTTAGCACTTATGTCTCAGTCACTTAGCAAACTCTGCTGAGCAGAAGCTAATTCATCTCAAAGCTTTGTGAGAAACAGGTTATAAATTTTCATAAGCAAAAGTTGTTGCATCAACTAGTTACTTAATTGATGTTTACTACCCTCAGCACTGCAAAGGACTCAAAGTCATGATCTGGGCTACAATCCATTGTTGGTCTTAAGGGTTTTGTCTCCTCTTTGGAGAAGTATTCTGAAAATACAGTAAACATATCAGTAAATATATCCTAAACTGTTGAGGGAATTATGAGAATACTTTAGTACAGAGTATCCTTTTTTTTTATCCTGCTCGAGGAAAGGGTTGGAGGATCACTGTTCTAGCAATGCTACTGTGCACTCCTGTAGTTTAAAACAGAGTAACAAATATTCAAGTATGTAAGCTTCTCTTAAATCCTAAAAAAATCCAAAAACCATGTATCCAGTGGGAAACAAAATTTTCATCCAGCTATAAATAAATACATGCTAGCACAACTGAGCTTGTAACCAATTCAAGAGCTACCTACCAAACATGAGCTGATAAATTCATATTAACCTACATGGAACCTCTTTGGTTTCTACTCAATGTAAACACCTATGCTGAAAATAATTAGTGGAATAACTGAAGAACAAACTTCTTAACATATATAAGAAATTATATACTGCTGCATTTTATGTATGTATGATCCTTCACAGCTGGAACAGTCCTAGATGTAACATCTGAAAAACTGACATTCCTTGAGAGGTATGTTGTAATTAAGAAGTTAAGAAAAAATACTTTTCTGAAAGTGTTAAACAGTTTTAACAGCAAAATTCTTCATCATGTCACATTGTTGCAGGCATTTAGCATCCTCATAAAAGCATCTTAGTAAGAGCTCCACATGCAGTAAGGCCACCTCGATTTTGATTTGTTAGAACAGTTACACATTGGCAGAGAAATTAAAATGCAGGAGCATTTTAATAGCAGACTACAGCAAAGCTTGGAAAGGAAAGGCTTATTAGAGATACACAGGTCGCATTAAGGTCTTCCTTTCTCCTAAGTTGGCTTCTCCTGCGGCTCACTCATGCAGGGAGATCATAATTTTGTGGCTGTGATATTTCCACGGCAACACTGGTGACAGTGATGTCACAAATTCAGTCCTGACATAGCTTCGGGATCAAGTACAAGGAGCAGATGGGATGCGAGGGAGAAAGCCTCTATTTAAACACAAATCTCTTTCATAAGAAAGAAAGAGGCATCAGCAAATAACCAGGTGAATGGATCACGTTTTCAAGTATGATATAGTCAGAAGATTATCCTAGCATGAAAATCTATTTAAAGGCAAGACCTACAATACAGGGTAACTGTCAAATTTGTTAGGCCTTATAATAAACCAACCTTGAAAGCTCCCTGTTTTGCATGACAAGCCCTGTGCTCCATTTCTAAAGTGGCAGTGAAGACAATACACTTTTGTCCCTTGTGACTTTCCTTTAGAGAACTTTAACATTCAGATATATTAATTTGATACATCACTGTGCTCATAATACCATATGTAAATATGATGTCAAGACCTCACTGGAGTGAGTTTGTTATCTGAATTAGATATGATATGAAAGACATTAAAGCAAATCCCAGATGGGTCACCAAGTATAACAGGATGGTAACTAGAATATTCAGCCAGAATTGTCAGACTGGCAAAAGGGAACTGTACTTTTGTCCTCATCTGTGGATGCATGCAAAAATCAACACAAGCTCCAGGCCAGCTAAAGACCCCTAAGCCGCTCACCAGTTACACACTGCAGAGTCCAAAAAATTACTGGTATCAAACCTCCTTCCTGTCTTTGGTCAGCCCATGAACCAAGAGAAACTAAGCCTACACAGTATAGAAGCAATTACAACAAAAAGGGGAAGGGTAGAAAATGCAACTACAATATAGTCACAAACACAGTCTTCACATTAACCTGTGTCACAGTGCAAGAAGAAACACAGATTTCTTAAAGATGCTCCCCTCCACAGAGGACAAGTGATAAGCAGCAAAACTACCAAACAAGAGAGGCAAGGGAAGTGCCTATGACCAAAATTCAGGTGTAGGCAGTCATTCACAGAGCTGTATGCGATGAGAAGTGGTTTCTTACGACAAAAAGATACGCAAGAAAAATGAGAAGTCAAACAGGAGATAAAGGAATTAAAAGGATCACAGAAGAAAAAAGCCCACATTTTTCAAGATTTCAAGATAAACACCTGGAAGAATTACCAACACTCTAGATCTCAGGAGGGAAAGGAAGAAAGAGAATAAAATCTGCAGACTGAAGCTGGGCCTAGGCCAAGATGTGAACAGACCCCCAGGAAGGAATATTGAGTGGAGACAGAGACCAAAAGCACAATGCAAGAAGGAACAGATCCAAAGTCAAGTAGCTAAGCAGGGTTCTCAGACATCATCTATGAAAGCACTAAGGCAAAAAACTGCAAAAGGGAGAGAAAAGAAAGCAGAGTGCCTTGTGATACAAGCCACGATAATGATCAGTTAGGAAAGTCCACCTGATTTGCTAAACTATGACAATACCAACAGCAAATAAAAGAAGCGGGCGATAAACTGAAGGATGCTGGCTGGTCACAAAAATAATTAAAAGACCTGAAGAACTACAATTGTTTAGCTTAAAAAAAAAAAAGAGCACAAAAGTTTGGGGCTATAAACCTCTACAGGCCTATTACTTGTTAAAGTAGTCAACTCTGGAAACAGTATCCATTAACACAGCAGGATAAGAAATATAGTCTATTTTAAGATGTAGCTTATTGTTTTTGCAGTTGTGATTAAGACACAGCTGTCACAGACTAACATGACTACAATACAACCCAGAAAAGACTCCCCCGCTCCCTTTTCTTTTGTAAGGCCAACACTCTTGGATGAGAACATGAACTGAGTTCCCCCACTGGACTTTCAAGAGGTCACTTTAATTTCAGTACTGGAAAGCCCATCTTCTTTTTACCCAAGAGGAAAAAAGCCTCTCTCGGACAACTCTTGCGCTACTACATCTCTTTTACCTCATGTTTATAGAAATGTGAAAGTGACGGCTAATACAAGCTCAAGGTAGCTCTCAATGCTAGTTGTATGGTGTAGCAAATCAAGGCAGCTGCCAAACATGAGCTACAAAGAAAGTCACTTCCTATTGTTTTTCAGAAAATAACTTACTTTCTCTTTATCGCACTGATCAAAATTAACATTCCCTGATAGACAGAAGTCAACTGTTCTTCTAAAATGAAATCTTACACAAAATCAACATTTTAAGAGCAGAAAATACATTTCAAGTCCAAGTTTTCCAAATATATCACACAGAACAAAAATATCTTTACAACAGCTAAAATGAAAACATAACAAAACCCGACAACAACTATAAAGTAATAGGTTTTAAAAAGCAACAAAATAATCATAGGCATATTCTAACACAATCTCAGTCCAAAAGCAATTCAAAGTATAAAATAACACTAGATTGGGATGCCAAGTATTTTTTTCCAGCTCTCATTTCTCTATATAAATATCATAGGCACATAGTGTATTACCTTCTTTTTCTGAAGCTTGGCATTTTACTTTCAGTACCAAATCAAAGGTACGTTCTGGATTTTCCCTAAAAGAAACAAACACAACCAATTATCATACACATATTTCAGATCTTATTTCTACTGTTATATCCTTTCCATTCTTTTTATAGAATAAATAGAATTAAAATATCATTAAACAAAATTAGTACTCAGATTAGTTCTAAGGAAGAACGAAAAAGTCATATTTCCCTATATCACCTTAAGAAAGGAATAAAAAAGATAAACAAGCTAAACTGTGTGATTTATTTATGTGATCTTGTCATTGCCTTATATATCAAATAGCTTTTATAGCACTCCACCGTACCCCATCTAACAGTTAAGAAAAAAGAGCTACTACACTCCTTATCAATCAATCAATCTGCAACATTAATAGTCACAGGCAGCCTTTTCTGAAGTTTTGTCTTACTTCTACTAAATAGGAATAGCCCATCATTAGACTTCCATTTTAATTCCCTGTGTTCAGCCACTATCCTTTAAATGCATCTGATTACCGCGCCAAGGCCGAGAATCGTTTGGCTTCCTCTTTCACCAGATATTGATCACCAGCTGGGACTTTAAAAGCTGAACCTCAGTCATGATTCACTTCGAGAGCCAAGGCGAGTGCATTAACTAGGGATGGACAGAAGCCGGAGCTAGCCAGGGAGAGGGAGCCTCCCTATCTGCAGTAGCCATCGAGGGCGCTGTGTGTGAGGACCGGCGCCTCTTCCACCTGATGATAATAACAAACTGCATGTGCCAACAGCAATTAACATTCAACCTAATCCCAAACTACATATTCATTGAAACAGGTCTAAATGCCATTACCATACCATCCACCCCTCTCTGCCTACCAAGCACACTACTATTTATATTAAAAACAAGCGGTATAACCGCACACAGATCAATTATCTATTTAGCCCACATAAAAGGCTCATGCTTGAACTCCTGTGTTGTGTAACACTCCCACTGAAGTCAGCTGAAGATTCAGGCATTAAAAAAAACCCAAAAACCAAGACTTGGTCCCAGGTTTCTAGAATGCTTCACATAAAGCATACAGCAAATTAACATGTTGTTTCTTTAAATAAAGTTTTAAATGAAATCCAAAGGCTGAGCTAGGGAAAAACTCAGCTGTCACAAATTAATTGATTCAGTACATGCTTTCATTGACCTCAGCACCATCATCAATTGAGATATGCAATTATAGTCTAGTTCAGACTATGAAGACATAACCTGCCCATATCACACTCTTTCCTTGCATTTTAAAGCATTTTATTGGAGAAATCCTGTACTGACTGATCCTGAGTACAGGAGATTAAATTCTGGTCTGAGTTACAACAGCCTAAATCCAGGACATTGGAGATGTACTCTTTAGTACATCTAATACACTAGATTTACCCTGGTGTTAAACTGCCCATTGCTCCTCTGGCTGGTGAGCAAGTTCATAATGAAACTGATAAGGCTGTGATAAGGTTGAGTCACCTAGAAAACTGAACCACAAAAATCCTTCATTTAATAGAAATTACATCTCCCCATAGCATTGGTCTAGCTTGGCCCTTGGGTTTATCCTCTCAGGTTGGGCTTCTAATCAATTCGTGTTACAATCATGAAATGAGTGCTTATAACTCAACTCCTAGCTGAATTACACTCATGAAAAAAAGCTCTTTGAAATACTGCCTTCTGTCTTTCACTGTAGTACTCTAAAGCTGCTTTTGCAGGAAAATGTTCTAAGTTTACTCTTCACATCCCACTACGCTCAGAAGTGTCAAAAATGTGTCAAACTAATCTAGGAATTGTGAGCCCGTCTCTCGTCTCTCGTTTCCCTGCCAGCCCGGTGGTGCCAGCCTGCTCACTGAGCACGTATGGACACGGAGCTGTTTGTCAATTGCCGAAACCCGCGTGTAACATTTTGTCACTTTCAATGTCACGAGAGAGGCGGCCGCTGCCGGAGGGTAGCCTGGAGGGCAGTGCTCCCGAACACCCAAAACACCTCTTCTGCACCTGCTATGCCGTAATGGCAGAAGGATGGTCGGCAAGCACCATGGCCATAAGCTAGAACACGAGGAGCTTCACTGAACATGAGGAAGAACTTCTTTACACTGAGGGTGGCAGAGCAAGGAAGGTCGTAGAGTCTTCCCCTGGAGACGTTCCAAACCTACCTGAAAGTGTTCCTGTGTCACCTACTCTACATGACCCTGCCTTGGCAAGGCGAGCAGACGGGAAGATCTGCAGAGCTCCCTTCCAACCCTGACAATTCTGCGATCTCCTAAAGGGATGCCTACAATAGGCTCGGCCCGCGGCGGGCAGGGGCATTGCGGGCAGCTCCGCTGGGCCTGGTAGCCTCGGGACCGCTCTGCCACCCCCGCACGGGCCCCGCTCACCGGGCACAGCCCGAAAGGCGCCGGGGCCTCTGCCCGGCCGGGCCGGCGGCTGCCGAGCGCTTCCCCCGCGCCGCCGCGGGCGGGCGGTGCCGGGGCCGCCGCAGGGCCGGGAGGCGGCGTGGGGCGGGGGAGAGGCCGGCGGGGCTGCCTCCCCCTCCTCCTTCTCCTTCTTCCCGCCGCCGCAGGCCGGGTCGGGGGCCGCCGCCGCTCCCCCCGCGCCGCGGGTCCCGCCTTGCCCCGGCTCCTGCCGCCCGCCCTTCCCGCTGTCACTCAGCGGCCGCGGCGGACGCGCCCGGCCCCTCGCACGCTCCCGCCGGGTGGGCTCCCCCTCCTCCCGTCCCCGCCCGCCGCACGCCGGGCCCGGCAGACCGGGGCTGCGACGGGGCCTGCTCGCCGCCTGGCCGCAGCGGAGGCTCGGGTCGGCCCGCCGCGCCCGGCAGCCCCGCCGCGGCCCCGCGCACACAGCACTCACTTGAACCTGCTGTCCATGGTCACATCGCGGGCCCCCAGCGGCGGCCCCGGCGCCCCCAAGGACAAGCGCCCCGCCCGGCAGGGGCGAAGGGGCAGCGCCGGCCGCCGAGCGCTGGGCGGCGGGGGCGGCTCAGCGCCGCGGCGGGCGGCGACCCATGGCTGCTCCGCTCCGCTCCCCCGGCTCGGGCCGCGACTGCGGCGGAGCGGCGGCACCGCCTCCTCCCCCGTCTCTCAGTTCCTGTTGCAGCCGCTCCGGCACCTTCTGGGAACCAGGAAGCTCCGCGGCGGCCCGGGGAGCCGCCGGGCTTGGTGTCACCTGAGGCCGGTGGGGGAGGGCGGGCAGGCCGTGCCCTCCGCGGCAGGTGCGCGGGGCACGGCGAACCCTGCCCGAAGCCCGGCAGGTGGGGCAGGGACCGTCGTGTGTCACCTCACGGGCACCTGCACCCGCTGCTAAAGCAGCTCGGAGGATGAGTCCGGCTGGTGTCTGCACTGACGCGTGGTAGCAGCCCTTCTACGTTCTTTATGCACAGCTGGAAAATGGAGGTTTTCGTACTAAAGGTCATAAATGTTTATTTGACCTACGGTAATCTGCTTAGCTTTTGTTTTTATTGAGTGCTAAACAAACGCTCTCCAAAACTGCTGAGGAGCTGGTGCAGCGGGGGATGGCTGGAGCAAACCCACCGTCCTGTGAACACAACATAAAAAGCTTTCAATCTTCGAGTGCTTCCCTCGAGTTTGGAAATGAAATAAAAATAACGCCGTACTTGAGAGGCTTCCAAGATTCGTTCATCTGAGAGGCACTGAGCAGCCAAATTCCCACCTACAGCAAGTTTCCCTCACCAACATAGTAACACTGCAATGAAAAAGTGCATAAAATAGATTCTGTGGTAGTGGGCCAAAGAAAAAACGTCATTCTTTTCACTCTTCCTCCAGAAACTAATCAGCGCATCAACAGTTGAAAAGATGAAAAAAATTCAAGCCAATTATAAATTAAACACATAAAAGAGCATTAGTGCATTACTGGGGCTAAAACATCAAATATTCAAAAGTCAGGAAATTACAAATATTAACTTCTCCAAACCAATATTGTTTTGGCTTCATTGCACATCCTACACATCTCACAGGACATAGATTAACTAATAATAAACTGTATAGATGTGCAACAAAAGAACTGAATGTTGCAGCAGTAACCTTAGCTTGGGGATTTTCCTGTGTTTCAAGTACTTACTTTCCCAGTCCTCATTGTGCTGTAATTTTTGGCTATGTTTTAGCAGCCAGTACTTGCAACTCTCACTGAAGTAAACAAAATTGCTTGGGGCTTTGTATCCTTAACATATAACCACACACTTCATGTAGCTCAGGAGTTTTTTAGAAAAAATAATGTTAAATGTGAATTTTTGTAGACCATGAGAGGCCCTCACAGCAGGCAGCATTAATTCACCCACTGTTAAATTGAATTTCTCCAGTGGGATCAGCCTGGACTAAATAGCCAGGAGAGAAAGGAGTAATGCCCATGTCTGCTCTAGCAAGGGGATGGGGAGAGCAAGGCATCCAGCACCCGGGGATGTTACAGTACCAGAAGAGCTCCATCAGCATGTGGTAAAGCTGGGTACAGGAGAAGCAGCACATGGGGAAGGATATGAGGCACAACCACAGTCATGCATATATCTGTGTCTTTCTGCCTGCCCTCCCCTCAGACCTACTATAAAGCACACAGAATTTGAAAGTCTCTTCTTCAAAAAATGGCCAATAATTTAACAAGATTTAATTTGGATCAGATGATTATCTAAATACTGACATGTTTTACTTGTGGAAAATTTCCATTTGAGTGGTACAAGAAAGCAAAAAAAAAAAAAAAACCAACCAAAAACCCTAATACTCCCCCCCCACACCAAAAAAAGGGACCTCAGTAAATCTGTATTTTGAATTACAATAAATATTTTATAAGTCTAGTGTGTGTTTACTTCTCTCTTCTAATCTGATGTTGGCCACTTTTGCAGGCAGAAGAGCAGTCTAGCAGCCTGTCAAGCTGATCTACCATGCAATTCCAGCCACTCATGGAGTAGGGTCTGTCTTGGCAGATAGGAGCATTGGGTCCCTTAGATTTAATTTTATCATAATTGGAGAAAAAATAGGTAGGGTTTCTTTCCTAAAATAAATACATGCCTTGTCACTGGAGGAAATTGACTGCATGCAGTGACTAAACCTCGCCTGCCTGGAAGAGCAGGAAGAGTAGAGAAAGTTCAAGTTTAAAATAGAAGGCATATGAGAGAACACCCTGTTGAGATGAGGCTCACATCTCTCAGAGCTATTATTTCAGACTCTATGAAAGCTTAAACAGATATCTCTGCCCAGGTTACACTTAGTTCATGTTTTCAAGACTGTTTTGCAGCAGCAGCTTTTATTGAAATATGATGCTTTAGGAAATGTGTTGGTGTTCAAAACCACCTCTTGCTGCTGCCTTCATTTCAGCTGTTCTTTGGAAGACAGTCAAAGAAGAAGGAAAAACTGAAGGCAAAATCTCTAGATATGCAGAAAATGTATTATTTTGTTTTATTCTACACTTATTCTGAGTGTAGTTTACTTTTGTTTACTCAGGTTTTCCATTCCAAATTAGAGCCATGAAGCAACTGATACTTGGACTTTTCAGAATCAGATACACATAATCCAGAAGACACAAAGCCTTTTTCTTTATGTTTTGCATAACATGAAAATGGTTGATCTCGACCTAAATTATATCTAAAATATTTGCAGAGGAACTGATATAACTGATATTTGCTGGAGGTAGGGGAGATGTACATTTGTTTTGTAGATAAGAGCAACTGAAAAACAGGTAATTTATAGACTAAGATTCCTACTCAGTCTTCCATTGTAGTTTATCAGTGGTGAATATTCATTAGTCTTCATTTTTACCAGTCTCAAGGAGCTTTAAAACTGATACAAATACTTACACAGTTCAGCTCTTATGTACTGGCAGTAAAAGAGCTCTGACATAAATTGAATTTGACCTACAAGCCTTAATTTTCTCCAGATTTATTAATGCTTTGGAGTAAGAGGCCAAATGAAAAATAAAAAAAATCCAATAGTCTACTTCATCTGAATCAGATAAGAAGAGAATGGAAGTGCCATTAGGGCAGCTCCATCTCAAGGATCATGGAATGACCTGGGTTGGAAGATCTAGTTCCAAGTCCCCTGCCTTGGGCATGGACACTTTCCCCTGGACCAAGTTGCTCAGAGCCCCATCCAACCTGTCCTTGAACATTTCCAGGGATGGGGCATGTACAGCCTCTCTGGGCAGCCTGTGCCAGTGCCTCACCACCCTCAGAGCAAATAATTTATTCATAATACGTAATCTAAATCTACTGTATTTAATTTTGAAGCCATTCCCCTTGCCCTGTCTCTACATGCTCTTGTAAAATGTCCCTGTCCATGTTTTTGTAGGCTCCTTAATTGGAAGGCTGCAATTAGATGACCCCAAAGCCTTCTCTTCTCCAGGCTGGACAAACCCAATTCTCTCTGCCCCTGCTCACAGGAGAGGTGCTCCATCCCTCTGATCAACTGGGTGGCCCCTTCTGGACTCCAGCAGCACCTTGCACTTGGTCTTACTAAACCTCATGAGATACCCAAACCTCATGACATTTGCTATCAGCCAAAAAAACCCCACAGAACATAGTTTCTAGTCTACAACCAAGCTCAATATGGACACAACAGGAGATGCAGATGCAAAACACCAAGCAAAATGCCAATACAAGCATCACATCCTTTCTGTTAGCAATTTGCCATTCTCTGCCAAATCAAAACCATGTGGGTTTGGGTCTATAAAAGTGGTGCAAAGCAGGGTTAAGATCTCCAAAAGAGAGATGAGAAACAGACAAAAAATGGTCACATATCATGTCACTTGGAAAGAGTGGAGCAAGGAAGAGAAGTTCCACGAGAAGCCAATTACTTTTTTTTAAGTTGATACCACTATCTTCACACATGGAGTGATTTTCTTTGCACAGAAGGCAGAAAAGGGACAGAGAGAAGGCAAAAGCACAAAACCTCTGAAGAAAAAATATCTTCTGTTCAGTATTTAGCATGGGGGTATTTGAATCCTCCTAATAAAAACTGCAAGCACCATGATTTTTGCAGGGAGATTCACAGGGAGCACACGAAACAGAATTTACCCTACACACCAATGCCACCCTGTGAAATAAAAGGGTTTAGGGATCACTGACTGAATCCAACTCTGTACAGATCTAAATCTCCCATCCCAAATAACTCCAGCAAGGCTTTGAGAGGTAGAAAACACTCAACATTACTATAAGCTGAAGCATACAGCTGTAATTGACATAATATTGTCAATTAAGGAATCTTAAGTATTGCAGAATTCCTCATTAGCCAGGTGCAATTAATTTAATAGTAAAGCATACTACTAATAAAGTGATCATCCTCTTAAGTGCTGCTGAAACCCATAAAGAGATTTCCTTCAGAACATCATTAGCAGAGCTTGCTGAAAGAGATGTTCTCCCCTGGGAACACCAATGGGTTTGTCAAAAATAGCAAAATCAAAAACGATGAAGTTTCCCACTCTATGGCCATAATAACTATTTTTTTAGAATACTTTGATATGATCTGCAGTTTATACCTTGTATCAAGAATTACTTCTTCACGCATCCCTGAGTGTACTTGGGTCTGTTTTAATCCTTGTTCCTTCAAATAAGTTAAAGTAGGTTTATGTTATCTCAGCGCCTATCATCTCCTAACAATATAATCACCTTGTCACACCTCACAGACTTGAAAAGCATCTCTTACAATGAGAGTTTGCTCTCAGCCCCTTTTTAATGGGGTTGGAGGTTTGGGGGTTTTATCACCTTATCTGAATCTTACACACACCCATCCCAATGTGTAAATGAGTGACTGTCATCTCCCCTATGCAAAGTTTTCCAAACTACCAAATTCATAAACATCAATTTCCCCATTTAACTTCTTAGCCACAATATTGTCATGAGACAATACTGAAAGACAAAATACTTTTTAAAAAAAACACCACATTAAAAAAAACACCACATAGCTACATTATGTGATTTCATCATTCAGTTTCTTTAAAGATGCTCTCTTTCAAGATTTGAAGTAGGTCTCTTTCAAGAAGCCTGTCAAGTTTATTAACTAAATACATGCATATATATACATAGAATATACATGTCTACAAGTATTCCACATTTTTATTGACTCCTTGCATGATCATGATCATCTTCTTTAACCTTTCTATGTTATTTATCCAAAAATGTACTGCAAAAGGTTCTAAGTTTTCTTGTTTAAGAGCAGGTGATGATTTAAGGTGGACATGACCAAAAGTGACATCTCGCCACGGCTGGGTAAGGACTTTCATGTGATGCTTGTGCTACATTGCTGCTAAGGTTCAGGGATGCTACATTCCACCAGGTGTCCTTGCTGCCAGGTTGTGTGCAAAGGCTAATCTGCCCAAACTCACACACCCAGGTAAACACACTCATTAATTAAACAGTAGACTCCTGGGCAGAGATCATTTCTTGGATGGAAATGAGGATTCCCTGGCTTTCTAATCAATGTGTCCTCCCAACAATGTATCCTCCCTGAGACAGCAGGCCTTCATAATCAGGTCAACTTTAATTATGAGTTTAACAAAGGAGATGGGGGAACTTTTATGAACATAACTTCAAACTACAGAGCTTTGAGAGATAAGACACTCAAAATTGTAAATGTTTATGATACATCTGTATTAGCTCAGCATTTGGTTTACTGGTAGTATTTGCAAATCTTTGCAGTCCGATCCATAATACCTTTTGTTTTTAGATAGATTTGCATCATAATCTACAGGAGATGTGAAGTATGCATTTAGTAAATATTTAGAAGCCTTTGTAAAGTTTAACCAGACATTTGCTTTACTTATGAAGTCTGGATGCCTTATCAGTTGTTTAGATGCAAATTAATTTGGAAATTAAACATAAGTAATATTTCTATGCATATTAATTTCAATTAATAGACAATTTGGGTGGATTTCTAATTTGTTCAGACATGACAGCTGGCAGAATCTAACAGCAGAATAAGCCACCTTTCAGGTCTGTTGCCCAAATCCAGCCTTGAGCCAGCAAATATCAAGTGCTTTCCACTGGATGCTGATTATTCATAGCAGTGTTTGAAAACAAGGGGTGGTCTTTGCCCAGTTCCAGTTTAGATGCAAGTCAGACACCTTGCAGCTGGCCTCCCTGTTTGTAACTTCAAAGAAATGACAGAAGAAAGAAAGAAACTTTGCATAGTAAAAAACCAAAACTCTAAGAAAGTTTCAAGAAACACTGATGGCAATATTAAGGGAATATACCCAACCCTTTTTCACATTCAGTGATTATTGTTGAGATTTTTTCATCCCAGCAGACAGTTTGCTTAAGGAAGAATCTTTTAGTGAAGCAGCAGGGTCAGGCAGCATCTTTCAATATGCATGGATTCAGGAGAAGGAAATCACTCATTCAAGTAATTTGCAAGTAAAAATTTCTTACCATATTGAACTCTTTCTTGCTGAATAAATTTGGTTCTTCTCTTTAGGCAAGAATATACTCCTCATACTTCTCAAATGTATATTTTAAATGCTACAAGTTGCAGGCTACCTGATGAATCTGGTACTCATTAAAACTATGATGGAGCTTTTTTAAAAAGTTCTATTCAAAGCAGTATGAATTTTTGTTATCAGACATAAAAATTTCATACTCTTGTAATCTTTTGAATGTGGACTTATCATCGTAAGGCCAAATGTACATAAAATTAGGAACTGAACTTTATTAAAATGATGTGTTAAAAGTTTCTAGGCTGCTTTAGAAACTGTCTGCCGTGTCAACAAAAAAAATTCAAGCAGTAAATCAAGGAATCCTAAATAATAAAAGAACAGTTTTCAGCTATGTACTTGCCATGGATTAAGGCCCTATTTATGCACTAGCACACAGATAGAAGAGTATATACTGGCAGATGTTTTATATGAAAATTAGCTATAAAAAAGCCAGTCTCTCAGCTCTACAAACAGTATATAATTTACAAATAGCCAATGGAGACAGTGTATTTACTTGCACTGAAAGATTAAAAATCACAGTATGGTTTCGTCTATCAAAAGATCCTGCAGAATATCCATAACTCTCTTCTAATGTTGTGGCTGACATAATGGGGAGCCCCCACTGCCAGGTTCTTTGACCAGTGATTTGTTGTCATGTTTTGTTGAGGGTGCTTTGCTCATAATTAATTCCATAAGGTAATTCAGCAATGCCAACCTTTCTTCTTAGGAATAAGTAAATGCCCTCTAACAAAACTAATTATTTTTTTTTCTATAAAGGAAAAACTATATCCCTGTGTAGTGTATGAATCCTAATGTGGGCATATGGCAGGTATTTAAGGAAGACTTCCTACACGGCTGTTTGTTTTAGCACTTTGTTATGCGACTGGATCACAGGTAAATCACTGAAATATCAAATACATCTTCTGCAGGTTTCTTCATTCAGAGGTGTAAGGACAGCAGACCCAGTTGCCATTGTGCTAAATAGCTACAAATAATTTAGGCAGATAAGTTAAGGTCCCTATATGCATTTGCCATTTTTGACTCACCACTGCATCATATACCAAAGACACAAAGTGGATGGGAAGGTTCTAAGCTCAGCAGATTGGAGTGTAAACCCAGTAATTAACTAATACAATAAACTTCAATATTTATTAGCATGCTTACTGAAGAAATTCTTGAGTTTAATTGCTAGGTGAAGTGAGATCAGAAGAGGGAAATGACATCTCCAGAAAAGCAAGGCCAGTAGGCTGTCCTTGGCACAGTACAGTCCTACTGCATTAACACAGCTGATGGCTTTATTTACTGGAGTTAGTCCCATTGTACTGCCCTCCAGCTCCCACTGGAGCTGGAGATTTAAGAGTAGAAGCTCTTAAGTAGTAAGCTGTAGTTTAAGAGCTGAAGAGTGATAGGAACACCATACTGTTTGGCATTTGAGAGGTTGTGCCTGAGAGAGTTCAGAAAGATGACAGCAGCAAGCCTGTGGAACCACCTCACCGTCTTATTTCAGGGCTTTGCTCCTCAGTGGTAGTGAAGGGAACAGGGCTTACTGCAGTTCTCAAGTTCTGCTGTACTTCTGCCATAGAATCAGGCCATTTTGTTGTCAGAATCCCAGGCAAACACAAAAATTAAATCATATTGATTTGACTTATTTTGCACAGAATTTTCCATCTGTTGCTCTTCTCAACAGTTGCATTAGAAAGTCATATTGCTTCATACTCTATTATTAACAGATGTTGGAGCAGAATAATGTGTACGTGTTCCTGAGAATTAGAAGTGTTGCTAAGTACAAACCTCTGTCCGCAGGCTTGCATTTTAAAATCACACCAAAGCATTTTGCTGCCATGTGAAATGCCACTTCTGGGATGGTCCCCTTCCCTTCCCTTTGGTTCCTGCTCAGAGCACACTGCTTGGGGCCTCACACAGGTTGTTTCGGAGCATCTCCAAAGCTGGGGGGTACTGCAGCCTCATTGGGCATTCTGCTCGCTCCAGGGTTCAACCACCCCATCAACAAAAAAGAAAGTTACTGTATCAGGTCAAAATTTCTCATGTTTCAACACATCTTTACTGCCTCTGTCCACCTCTGGGAAAAGTTGGGCTCCATCTTCTCCTCACCCCTCTCAGTAGCTGCAAACACCAGGGGGGTTCTCCCTGAAGCCACCTCTCCTTAGGGCTGAACAAGCACAGCTCTCTCAGCTGCTCCCCCCGTCTCTCAGAAATTCCAGCCACACAGTATCTTGGCAGCCTGCCACTGGCCCTGCACTAGTGTTTCATTTTCTTGTGATGGGGAGCCCGAAATGGGGCAGAGTAAACAAACAGAGGGACTAATGCCTCCCCTTCAGAGGCTGCCTGGCCTTTTTCTCACAGAGCTTGGAGTGCAGTCAGCCTCCTTTTGCTACAAGAGCATGTTGCTGACTCATAGTCAGCTCCTTGTCCACCAGGTCCCCCAAGTTTTATTCTGCAATGCTGATTTCTGCACAGCAAATCCCCAGCCTGTAGCACATCAGGGCCTTGATTCAAGTCACCCTGCCAGGATTTTAGTTGGTTCAGGAGTTTATTTCACCGAGTTCAAGGTCAGCCTTTTTGCTGATCTGAGCTATTTGTTGGGAATAAAGCTAGAGACAACCTCAGCAAAGGCCTGCCTGCCTCTCCATCCCTTGGGAGTTGCTTTCAAGCTGAGGCTCTTGCACTTGGCCTCTGCCTGAGTGACACTGCAGCTGTGCTGCAGCTGTGTCAGTGCCCAGTCTCCTACCTCCCTGATCCTGATCTGCTGGCTTCATTTCCTGGTTTGACCTTGAACCTGCCTCATCACAACAGACTTGCTGTGTGGTCACTGGACCCAGGCTGCCACTGGCCACTCCTTCCAGGCATAAAAGCACAAGAAGCTCCTTTATACCCTTTAAATCATTTGCTAATTTCAACTCAGCTTGAGCTTTGGATTTGGCAGTTCTTTCTCTGCATGTTCAAGAAGCATCTCTGAATACCTTCTGAGCTGCCATCTCTGATTCCTCCTTCAGTGTGCTCCCTATGTGCATCTGAGCTGGGTCAGGAGATCTCTCTCCACCCAGGCTTGTCCACTTGCTTTACTTTCCGTATATTGCAATAGACTATCCTTATGCCCTAAGGAGGTTGTCCTTGAAGAATGATTCCCTCTTCTGGGTCCCTTATTCCTCCAAGGCTGTCTTACATGGGGATTTGCCAAGACTCATGGTCATTGCAGCCAAGGCCACCCTTAACCTTCACCTTTTCAACCAGTTCTTCCTTCTTTGTGTGTAATGGGCCCAGCAGCAGTTCAGTCATTACCTGCTACAACAAAATCTCCTCAGTACATTTCAAAAACCTCCTGAATTGGTTGATGCTGCATGATCCTGTCATTGTTCTAGTGGACAGGGCATTTGAAATTCTCTATGAATGCCACGTCCTGTGATAAAGAAGCACTCAAGACTAAACTAAAATTCATCTTCATGCCTACAACATGTTTAAACTCCAAATATCCCTGCAAAGACATGTGATACCAAAGAGAAATCTCATCATATACACTACAGGGTGAGTGGGAAATGCAGTTTAGAGCTGTGGTGAGCTGCAGTCAGCCAGACAATGTGGGTAGACACCATGGCACTGAGCCTAAGACCTCAAGATGTCAAGCAGAGGGCATCACCTTAAGTCCTGAATTTTGTGTTGACCTTAAAGAAGGAGACCACTACATCCTTATCCCCTCCACTTCTTGAAGTAGCTAATCTCTGAATGCTTCTATCCAAACAGCATCAGAAGTAGCACATGAGATCTGATGGACTATATTGAAATACAATAATTCTGAAACCCTCATTTCCAAGGATCCACTTTTTTATTTCTCTTGCAACCTTCAGAGAAAACAAAGATGAAATTTCTCATTCAAGGACCTTTTACACATTAAAATGTAATTGCACTCTAAATTAGAGTCCAAGGACATGTTCTTTCTGCTCTATTATCTCCTACATTTCTTTAATGCCAACTGTTAAATGTGGTATTTTGTATACAGGTTTCTATGGCAAAGCATCATTGATGTGCATTTCTGAAAGCATTGTGAAAGTTGTTATCTGTCATTCATGGTTTGCTCATCACACCTAGTATTGCTTAGTAACACTCCATTTATATACATAAACAGGGTGGGCCTGTTCTACAGGGTACAAACCAGGCAATCTGAAATATGCCAAGTGAAAGCATTTCAAAGAGCTTAAAGAATATTCCTGACACCAGCATTTACACTTACAAGTATATTCATTGCTGTCACAATCAACTGCAATTGTTTGTTCCACTTTTCTTGAAATATTCTGGACATTTTCTTCCTCCCATAATGTATAGTAAACTTGGCAAGAGGGGAGACATGGGGAATAGTTTTACTGAACAATACATCATTTTTCTTTTTCACAGAATGTATGTCAGGCACCAGCAGACACAGGAGATGTAATCCATATGAGAGTTCCTCTAATGTGTTATAAAATACAGTCAGAATCTTGCAAAAGGAGTTTCTTTCTTCAATGTATATGCTTGGGGTAACAATTAGGTATAATCAAGCACTCAGTACACTTAAATTTAAATAAATAATAAAAGATGAGAGAAGAAACAACTAAACAACTCCTTTCCACAGTAAAACTATAGAGTATTTCCAGGCATTAGTTAAGTAAATGAAACTTGTTTTGAACTGAAGGACCTCCTTAAAAGACTTCTAGTTTAGCCTGGAGACAATAGACTGTGATTCTGATGTGATGCAACTTATTTTCACTTTTGTAATATATAGACTGAATGAAAATCATGTACAGTACAGAGTGTGTTATCAATCTTGTCATGTCATTGAGGCTGTTTTTATGATGGATACAGTGAGGGATTCTTGAAATAGTCTTAACTGCAGTGCCCATGCACTTACCCAAATGCCTGCAACTGCCTCCGCTGTTTTCCTGAGACTGCCTCTGTTAAGTGTTATCACTGAAAAATTTAAATTTCTCATCATGCAGTCATCAATTTGTAACACCAGTAACCCTGAGAAGTAATAACATACTGTCTTTTATTGCAAGATGATTTCTGGCCTGCTGCAGAAGTCAACCAATATTTTCAACAAATCTGGGCATTACCCATGACGTAACTCCTCTTTATCACACATATGGCAGAGGAACAGTCATCCAGTGCCAGTAAAGATATTTGTCTTACCTATTTTGTTTTGGACTCATTCAGAAACAAAGAGAGCAACCTCACTGCGCTTCTCAAACCAAACACTTGCAGGCTTGCACTCCCTGCAACAGAAGAATCAGCACAAACCACCAAGCAACAAACCAGCATCCCTCCAGTCCATCTACTGTATCCATATATTAGTTACTGAGGTATGGCAGTTCTTCTTCTATAGCTACTTTTTGCTAAACCCATGCTGCACGTTAAAACCAAGCACTAAACCCAGGTGCATTAACTAGGGACACGCAAGGGATCTCTGTTTCCTCGTTGACTGTTGACAGTTATGCATCTAAGAGAAAGCATTTCTAGAACCAGACCATGAAAATGTTTGCTAACAGAGAATACTTTTCTTGATAGCATAAAATTGAAATCTACAATCTTCTCAGAGCTTTAGAAGATATATTAAAAACATCTGTCCTGCAGCTGGATTGCAAGGCAAATAGGATCCTAAACAACTGAGACAAACACTGGTTGACCTGTGACCTGCAAGGTCACTGTGCTCCTTGCTTCCTTTGCTCTCTTCTCCTTCTAACACAGGGGATTTGCCTCTGCAGAACCATAAAGGAGCTAACTAACAGGTGCTTGAGAAAGAGAAAAAGGGGCCTAAAGGATGAGTACTAGTGGTGGAAAATTTCTTAAAGCCCTCTGAGAAAAGGGCTTTCTATATGAAGCAGGATGCTTTTCTGTGACAAGCAGCAGCAATGCTGTTTCCTGTTTCTGGTTCAACCGAAGTAGAAAAATATCTTCAATGCATTAGAATGAATTTACCTTAAAAATGCTTTTCTCTGCCCCTAACTCTTTAGATTTTACTGCCTATTCATCTGTGTCTATGAAAAAGTTACAATTTATAATTTTTTTTCTGTCTATAATCTTAATAAAGTACATTGAGAATGTTAATTAGCATTCTATGTTTCAAAGAACATTTTCTTAATATTCACTGCAGCCACTTTTGGGGTAAGAAGTTTATATTACTAAATGGTTTTGAAATTTTCAAATTTTCATGTCCAAAAAAGGAATTGTGATCTGACTATATTCAGTTCAATCTTGTCTAGTCTATTTTCCCAAATATCATCAAAATAGTTTTCTTTGGACTAATCTTTTCCTTCATGTTTTGTTTTCAAGTTTCTTCTTTTTGCAGGGAGTTTATTTTCTTCAGTTTTCAGCACTTTGAGCAGTTCTGCTGCTACTTACTTATGAGCTCCATCATCTGTGCTCTTGCCATCAACTCTCTCGATGCGGGCCTGAGGCACACATAATCCCTTGAGCACTGGAATAAAGTTGTGTTTTCCCATTAAAAAAAAAAAAATCATTCAAGTTTTCAAAAGCTTTCATTCATTAGCTTGTATATAAACTCAAATTTGAGAATAATTGATCTTGAAATGTTTGGCTGAATATACAGCCTGCCTGAAACAAGAGCAGGAGAGCTCCCTCTGTCCACTCCCATAGTTTGTGTGAATCCATGTGGATCCAGCAGGAGACTGATTCAGTGTGTCAGGGGTAGGGAATGGAGGGAGGCCTGCACATCCACCCAAACAGAAACACAGGGTCCTCTGCTGTGGCTGAGAGCATTTTCCGGGAAGAGAGAGGAGTGTGACAATGTTAAACCAAACAAGAGAGGAGAACACAAAGATCTCTTTGTCAAGTTTCCAAGACACAGTTGCCTTCATCCTTTCTTGGTGCGCAGAATGCTTTCCCTGGCCTCCTAATGAAGCTGCCAAACACCACCCTCTTGATATTTCATGCATCGTTTCACTGCGTAGACCTTTCTGTCTTCAGCATTTGTCCTGTATCAGTTTCTATCCACTGTATCCTTATGCTCCTGGGAAGTAACTTCACCCATGAGGCTGGTGGTACAGAAAGCAGAGCTGCCTCTCCCAGAGAATCCAGGAAAGTTTTGCCCAGGGACTTCAGGCTGTAAGAATGAATATGACCTTTTTCATGGTTGAAGTGGCCTGTCCAGATTCTCTCAGCAGGGAACTGCAGCCCATAGAGGATCATTACTGGTTTGTTTTCCAAGTGTTAGCATTAAAAAAAAACAAAACTAGAAGCTGGGAATTCAACTGATAAGCTTGGCAACCCCCAATCAGCTGTTTGTATGGGAATTATAGAGAGCAATACAAACAAAAAAAGGTATACAAGTCCCACCATTTGCACCCATTGCACCTTCTGGCACAGCCGTGTGCTCCTTCGTGCAGCAACAGGAAGCATTTTGGGCTGGCTCAGATGTGCTTTGTTACCAAATGAGTCACTGTGGACCTTGCCTGTCTCCCAGTGCAAGTTCAGGCTGAGGGGGTTCTCATAGTTTTCACTTTACAAATGTATGTAAAGTTCAGTGTTATGTTGAAAACAACTTCATTTTTCAGAGCAGCCTTATGTATCTTAAAATCCACTTAAACCCAAAATAACTGTATTTAAAGGCAGGGAATAGACATGTTGAAGGAGACAGATTAAGCCCCACATCATTCATACCAACCCATCTTCAAAAAAGTCAGGTAATTTATGCCATCTGATATTTTGACCTTGCATTTTAAGCTTCCAATAAGCAATTAGGAAAACAATACTGTGAGCAATTGAGAGAGTTATAAAAAAGATTTGAAGTTATTATTTTAAGATTTCATTTCTAGACTTTTGTATAAAACCCAGACGTTTACTAATCAGGTCAAGGCATGTGTCTATTCAGGAGCCATCTCAGTATCATAGAGAAATTTGGCAAAATTCTCAGATCAACTTTCTTTTGTAGCACTTATTGCCAAAACACTTTTTTATTTTCCAAGAAATGTATATTTCTTGGATTTGTTGTCCCAGCTGGTTTATTGATTCCATGGTTCTCCTTTCCAAATCACTGTTCCAGCTCATTGATAATTCTATCCAGTGCTGGTTACACAAAATGTTGTTGAAAGTCCTCTGTACTTTGAAAAGCCATGTGTTGACCAGTATTTTTAGTTAACAGATATACTCAGCCAAGATGACAATCTCCAAATTTTCTACTTCACTGTTTTTTCCGCAGAAGGCAATGAGCTGTTTGCTGCAATAAACTCTTCTGTTTTGCCCATATTTATGGCCACAATCCATGCTCTAAATCACTGTCTACATTATTTTAACATAAATCCTCTTTCAAATATCCTTCTAATTCAATGGCATGCTGTAAATCAAATGCACACTGTTATAACTGCCTTGAGACTCTACTGAAGCTCTTCAAATATACTCTTTAAAAGCACTGACTTTATGGCAAGCTTCAGGGTAAATTTACAGCATGATACACAAAGACTTAGTCACAGGATCAAATTCTGCATGCAGAGAAGCTTAATGGCTTTGTCTTCTCAAACACACAGGTGGTTCACTTTAGAGATATTATTTCCAATATTCCAAATTATCTAGATAGCAGCATATTTAAAATCTTACCTTTACAAACTGGCATATATTTTTCTCTCTTTCAAAGCATTTCATATGCTTTGGTGGTGACTGGCAGATTTTGTGGTTAGCAAAACTTGACAAAAAAAGAATCCACTAGCTCAGATCATCAAGATATTGGCTACATTAATCACACATACTAAAAACGTTTCTAAGAAAAGGACCTGGGTGACAGCAGTCACTGATGAGCAGTCCCCAGGGTCAGGTTTAGCGCTATCTCAGTTTGCTGTTGCAGTTTAGGACACAGAGGTACATTACAGGTTTGCAATAAGCCAAATCAAACACAGGCAAAGGCTACACCACTGCCTTTCTGTCCCTCCCTCCCCCTCAAAAAAAAAAAAAAAAAAAAAAAAATAAATAAATAAATAAATAAATAAATCAACACCCTCCTCACCCCCCAACAGTAAAAAAACTCAATGTGACCTCCATCCTTCTCTTTTTGTCCCCATTGACCATCGTCAAGAGGAGGCTACTTTTGTCAGGCAGCCTTGGAGTGCTGCTTCTTTCTCTACTTCATATACATGCCTGAGGCTTTAAACCCTGTCTGCCCAGCTGATTAGAAGGGATATCAGGCTGATAGCCACAATGATGAAGACCAGGAACAGCATGAATTATAGTCGTCATGGTTTGATATAAACTAATATATCAGATTACCTATTTTCCAAGAGATTTCTACTGCTGCACAGCAAATCCACTTTGAAACTGCAGCTGGTCTCTGGGCACACGATCACATGAGCAAGCCAAGACAAGTCCTGAACAACTGTGGTGAGGAACAAACAGCCCACACTTCAAAACACAACTTTTTGATCATTTTGTCAGGAATAATACACTCTGTAAGAGACAGGACATATTGAAAAGGCTAAAAAAGTTAAACTGTCTAGTATTTCTATAGCAGTTTTGTTGCACAACAATCTAAGAGAAAATGTCTCAATGTACTTGCCTTCCAAAGGGGCTGCAAAGTCCAGATTGCAATTTACATCTAGATTGTCTGATTTATGAAGATCCTCATCTTCCAAATTCAGAAACCTGCAGAAATTAATTCCAATGAGCTACCATTACGAGAAAGCTAAATGTGATTCTTTATCTCCTGGGTGGAGAACTAAAAACGGGAAGATTAAACAACCCATTGTATAGCTCTGAGCAAGACACTTTCAACCTGAGACTGCCCCAGTACTTCAGATCAAACACTATATTGTGTCAGTTGCTTACTTCTAAAAACAGTTTCTTCCAGTTCAACAGATCTTAGGGATCAAACCATCCTCCTGCAATCTCATAGTTGTTTACTGGGCTTTTAAAAAAAGGCAGTAAAATAGACATTGTAAAATAGTTAATTATCACACAAATATTTACTCATTTTAAGGGCACCTCAGATGATAGCAGGCTGGAGGCCTGATGTAACCACTTCACTTGCCGAGCTAAAGCTCCTGCACATGCACAACCACTCTGCACTCAGTGAGTCAATGCACATACACATGAGTGTGTAAAGTCCTGGACCTGTGGCAATCTGCTTTAACTGCTCAACAGACATTAAACCTCCAAATTTATACATAAAGCTTCAATATAGTTGAAAATGGATGCCTGCCCTTAATGTCTTGTGTAATACAAGAAATTTGAACAGAAAAATGAAGAGAAACTTGCTAATGTTTGACTGAAGACATTATACAGACACTCAAAACCAAGGGAACCTCACCCTAATCCCAGTACAGGTAACATTAAGAAACAAAAGGTGTGTAAGAAACCTGTTACAGGGAGGAAGAATTATTTATCAATGATGTAATAAACTATAATGAGATAAGCAAGGCCAGCATAGTTAAAGATATAGATAATATAAAATATAAAGATATTTTCAAAATGTGAAAGAAGCATGAGAAGAGGTTCTGCTAAGATCACTTCAATAACCTACTACTGAAACCCACTCATATTAGGAAGCTGAAAACTAACAAGAATTCTATAATGAGCAATCTTGATTTTGCTCACATGAACCAGTGTTTTCTACTAATGATGTGAAAAAGTTACTCCTGAACATGGCAGCTAGCAGGTTTCTTTATGAAATAATTATCAAACTAACAAGCAAGACTTTTATAGACTTTAGATATTAGACTTCTAGAAATCACGCTATAAGAGAGTTGCACATGCAAAATAAATTTGAAGCAAGTTATCATAACTTAAATAAGAATATTAACACTAGAGTCTTGGGATTTTCTTAAACAAAATTTGCTAAAACTATCTGGAATTGATAAGTGAGGAAAACTGTAGGGAAAGGACTTCAGAAGTAGCCACAGGATAACCAGCTCCAAAATCATTTCAGGAGTAAGAACAGAGGCTGATACAAACTGGTAAAGCCAACATAGAATAGAGGAAACAAGAGACACTCGTGCCAGATGAGATTTCTGGTAGAAAGAAGTAAGTGGTTCATCTAGCTTAGGAAAAGCAAGGCTGGGAGGGAAGCTGATTCAATTTCCCAGCTACCCCCTTGAAGCTGCTACAACCAAAAGTTTTTAGCTTAAGTTATAATAGCAACAGCTCAAGGAACTGGGCTAAAAAAAGTAGTCTTCATGGAGATTTAAAGAGGAAATAAGGTTTCTTTTCAGAGAAGTGAATTATGAAAGGATAATGACAGTGCAGTATCTTGGGTCAGGGCAGAAAACAGCAACTGAAAAGGTCACTCCAAACCTACAGCCCATGCTCCTATCTTTAGCCTAGAGCTTTGCCCTACTCTAAACACCCTAATAAGTAAATGCAATTTATTGTGCTTTATCATGTTGTACAAGACATCTTCAGGGAAAACAATAACCAAGCTCTTCTGCATGTTTTTATCAGAGGCAGGGACTGGTGCCATGGCATTTGGATGAAAACGTCTTTATTCTTGCCCAGTTTTCTTCTGTGGAGCCAAAGTGTCTGATTCTGCTGGCATCCAGTTTCAGTTCTGATTTCAGTCCTGTGAACCTGGTAATGCTGGACTGTGATCTTTTACACCAGAAAATTTCTCACTGTTTTTGTAGCCAAGTTTATAATCATCATTTCTCACAATAAAGCAGTGCTGCTGACTGTTTCAGATAATTTCTCACTGTAGTTTCTGGCCTTTCTATTCTGAAGTTCACAGAACTGACATGTAAACTGGTTTTCTCCTTTACTCCTCCCTTTCCCCAATTGTACAAAATTACTCTAAAGATCACATCATCTGTTTCAGTCATCTTTGCTTTTGGCAAGTAATGCTTCAATATCCATTTCTTTATCCTGTTCCTAAACGATCATAAATAGAAAAACGTGAATATAAATATGCCAGTATGAAGTCAATGCCAAATGACTTTTATGTCCCCAATGTCCTATATAATACCAATATAATCTACATTTCAAATTCTGAAAAAGGTTTTTGCATTTGCTTTGTCACCACAGGCTCCATGAAGCTGAAACTAGAGCGCCTTTGGTTCTATAGCACTCCAGTCCAGCAGGAACAGAGTGCAGCTTGAGAAATTTAAACTCAAAAAACCAGAAAGACCACATTTTCTACATGGCCTCAAGATGCAACATAGGCAATCCTAAACTGCACATGGGTAACCATGTCTTATGCCATGGTCTAACAGGAAAAGAAGGGACAAGCTCTCTTCTGATTTCAGGAAAAGAAGTGGTGGTTTGCAAGATCAATAAGGTTTATAATGATTAATTCAGAGACACAGACTTCTGTATTATTTGATAGCTACATGCTCTTAATATTTCTCTTTAAGTATTGATCTTTTAAAGTGTGCCTGGGTGAGAGAGCACCTCCTTTTGCTACGGGCCAGGGAAAACAGATTGCAACATCTGCTTTCTCGTAAGTTTAAAGGAGAAACTGGGGAGAAACGTTGACCTAGTACATAGAACTTGATATTTTTCTAAGTTACCAGAAAACAAAATAAAAACCTGCACCAGCAAATTGCCCTTAAGTCGTAAGGGTTGAAGGTATGAACAGCCTGGTGGGTTAATGGACACTGCTACTTTTTATGGTTAAAAACCTTAATGGCATTTAGCACATTTTTCCACTGATTTTAATGATGCCAGGATTTCATCTTTCATTCTCAAGGATTTTCATTACACCAATGCACATATTACAGTCCACCATCTTTATGGGCTGCTTCAGTGAGGAGTCCCATCTTGCTCTGGAAAAAAGGTGATTTTTGAGGAGTCCTTGTATATTGTCTGTTGCCCATCCAGCTTGTGCTGGCATCCACATCCTGGTCAGACAACATAGTGCCAAGGGACAGGGAAATTACACCTTTCCTAGTAGTAAATGAACATGCTCATCTGGAAGAACCTTTAAAAAGCTCCCTAAGGTAGTTTTCTGCCAATTCAATGCTCTGAACAAGCCCCACAGATGGTGAGGCAATTTCCAGAGCTGGCAGAAGAAGAAGAGTGGAATCACCTCTGGCCAGTGGCCACTCCAGGAACTCCACCTCTGAGGTGAGGGAGAGTTTTCCAGAGGAGGTAGAAGGGACCATAACTCAGCTACTGAGAAGTGCAGGCTCAAGAGAATAGCCCAATAGACAGAGTTTAGAAAACATGCAAATGATAATTTTCTGATGCAACAGTTGAACTTCTGTTTCAGGAGCACCTTGTGTTCTACTAAACCGGTTATTTTAGGGATTAAGAGTCCATTTGGCATGCTTACTTTGAGGAGGTGCTACAGCCTTTATTCTCATTTCAGTGCTCTCAGACCTTTGCTTTCACCACACAGACACTGAACTAGTTTCCCAAGCAGGATGTGGCAGCACAGGGAGAGCATCTGCTTGCAAGCGAGCAGGAACACACTAAGGAGAGAGATCAGATACTGGCGCACACATTCCCTTTCAGACCTGTACTGGGTCACTGCAGTCTCTCCCAGGCCACACATGGCTTTCTGGAAGCATCAGCCCGTCAGTCAATGAAAAGGGCCATTTGTTCCCAGTACCAGAGAGCTGCTACAGCACAGCACTGGTGCTCGGGGGGAGACACCGAGCAGATGTTCTGGGTCACTGCTTGGTGGCCTGGGCTCTGGTATTGCTCACTGCAGCTGCTCTCTTTTGTACATATTCCATACACCTAAGGTCTGTGCTCATGTCCCTACCCGGCTGCCCAGCACATTAATGCCAGAACAAGAAATGTATTGAAGTGAACAGAGCAGAAGTCTGAAAGGAAGGTGGCCCCATTTCCTCCATCACAGAAACCAGCTCCAGGTGAGTTCTTCCCACTCACCTGAGCCAGAGGCAGCCCCCATGACCAGAGCCACCATCACTCAGGTTTTTCCCAGTGCTTTCAGAAGCAATACATCTCCAGCAGTTGCTTCCCTAACATCTAACTTTTGGGGAGAAAAACTTTTCTTCCCCTCACTAACATGAGTGTTACGTGAGGCCATATTACAGCCCAGCGCCAGGCTCTTATTTCTGGCCTTGAGGTACGTTCACTCGATTTGGCATCCCTTCACCTACACTAAAACCAAACATGTTCTAATGCAACAAGCTGACCACAGCTTTGCTGCTCTGCACACGTACAATTACTTGTGCCAAGTGTCCACGTTAGCCTTCTGAGTCTGGACTAATGCACAAGGAAGAGCCCTAGTCCCAGCTACCAGGGTGAATGCTGTGGACCCATGCCAGGTTCAGTTCAATCCCCAGCGGCAGGGCAATCCATACTTTCCAAAGCAGAAAATAACTATTTCATGAGAGGTTTTGAAGTTCCCCCATTTCTTTTTGTTCCACTGCAGAAATGTCACAGTCGGTTCCCTGCATCCCAGATGACTGACCAAACAATTTAGGATCACAGAGCTACCCCGAGGGCAGTTTCTGGATTGTCACCAGGTACCAGAAAACTGTCATGTCAGGCTGCATGTGACTTTGGATCAGTGAGTCTTCAATGCAAGTGTTAATCTCCTACTTCAGTTTACTGAGGCTATTGACAAAGGACATTCAATGTCGTTTAATTTGCATGGTAAGTGTAAGTGGTCCTGCAAAGTGGGATTTTCAATTTGACTTGTAAAATGAGATTTTTCAGAAATGTTCTGTGGCTGACTTGCTCATTTTAATAGGACTTTCTACATAAATTCTTAATTCAGACAAGTTTTAGGTTCCTGTTCAATTTTCTAATCAGGGTCTGAGTGCACCAACAGGCTGTGCAGCCATTTCCCCCCAGCTCTACTGCTCAAAGCTGCTGTTCCATCTGGGATTGAGTTTGCATGAAAAATCATTGTAAGAAACCCCACTCCTTCACTTGTGGAGTATTATTTTATAGGTTTTTGGAGTGAAAGTTTTCTGCTAAAAATCATTGTCATGAGAGTGACTATAAAAATAAAGTTCAGTTTCCAAAATTCTAATAGTCTGTCAAGTATTAAAATTGTGTTTGAAAAGTCTCTGCAACTATTACTTTTTAATGATACAATATTTTTTTTTTAAATGCTTCAAGGTTGTTGCTATGGAGTACCTAGATCACCTGCAGCTATAGGAATAAGCATCTTGTAATGTATAATGAATGCTGAGGCTCTACTTAGTTTTGCCCAGGGCTTGTTTTGCCTTAAAATGTTGGGGGTTCTTTTGGGGTTGATTGTTTCAGTAACATTAGTGGTAGTTTTAAAGGGCTTAGGTACAGTCCAAGGAGAATTCTAGTGCTGGTGTTTTGCATTTTTCTATAGTGAATACCAAACTCTTTTGCATAGTTGATCTTCAGCTCATCCAAGAGCAGTTTTAGCAGAAAAAATACCATTTATAACTTTATAGCTAGGACCACTTTATAGCGAGGCAGCATAATAGGGAAGTAGAATGCTCTGCCCTTCCCCTGAGACACAGGAGAAATTAAAATGTTCCCTGTCCAGTCCTAGTTTAGATGAGATGCTAACAAGAAGCAGAGAACGCTCTACACTGTCAAGTCCCCATTTCAAAGGGAACAGAACATTTACACTTTTATGAATAGTGCCAAAGGTATTGGATAAACATACATCATTTCCGTGCAGTTTTTGACTCATTCTGTGGCATGTATTAATCCCAAATGTTATGGGAACATCACCTTTGAAATGAGTACTGCTGTCTGAACCTTATTGAATTCTGCTTCCCAGAACCACCACAGCCCTTTAACATTCACAGAGAAGGTACAGCTCCCTCTTACCTCCTGCAAGACAGCCTCTCTCCACCTGACAGCTTAATGTTAGCTTAGATGCTTCAAAAAAACACCACCTTAAGAACCCATTGGTTCCAGGCCTGCTGAACAGATTTTGTTAAGCTTTTATATATTCCCAAATATTTGAGAATATTTTCATGGACAGATGGACAATATAAGTACAGATATGTGTGAGGCAGTTGGTTTCTCAAGACCCTTGCCTGCCTACACAGACAAGTAATTGCTCAGCACTTCTAGAAGGCACAGAAATGGGTGTGAGTGCTTTTGAAAGCACTTTTTTTCATTGAGAGAAGATCACCTAAGGCCAAGTTGTTGTTGTTTTGGGTTTTTTTGCAGCAGCAAAAGGTACCTTAATTTTATTGGTACTTGGGCTGACTGTCCAATTCAGCTCCAGCCATAACTTTTGAATTCCACCAGCCAAAATAGTCCAAATCCTGAAACATTAAATCATTTCAAGTAGTTACTACAGTCCTTTAAGGTGGAGTGTTTACTGGAGAAAGTAAGCAAAGAGGTGCAAAAAATGGAGCTCAGCTTGAATCACCTTTTCGAACTGTGGCAATGTTTCTGTGTGAACTTTAGTAGGGATTCAAGAAAACAAATACTTCCAAGCACAGCACCATTACCTCAGTTTAAAGTAAACCAGAGCCAGTTAATTCTGCACAACTAACCACTCTGGGAAATCTCAAAGATTAGTGACAGAATGGTTTGCAAAATCAGTGGGATGAGGACTAAGACAAACTAAATAAGCATTAACTCCCAAAATACAGGATTCTATTCACTTGTACCTTCTTTAGACATACAAGATCTCCTAGACAGCATCCTTAAAAGAAATTTGAAAGTCAGTAGATAAAAGAGGTTCATCCCATGGATGATCCCACTGTCATTTTCTCGACATCTCATGTAATGACGAAGGTCAAAGTAGCATTTTTGGAGCATCACACCCTGAATTTTGTGAGCTGGTTGCTAAACACAAGGCATCTTTACAGAATGCTATGCAGAAGAACCTGAGTGCTCTTTGCAAAAAGCTGATCATCCTTCACAAAGTTCCAGCTCCTGGCACACAGACATTTTCAGAGTAAAATTTTCTCTTTTTTTTTTTTTTCTTTTTTGCCAAAGGCCATGCAATTCATCGGTAGCCTAAGTTAGATTTGTGATATATTTGAGTTGCCTGCTCAAGCCACAAGACCCTATTTCTGAAATAAAGGGCAAAAAGAGCACAAGAAAACCATCTAAAATAACCATGCCCTCATCCATGTCTGAGAAACATACACTAAAATTTTTTGATCTGAATAACATATTGCTACTAAGATAATACAAAAACCTAATCTTTTCTCCACTAGCTAGCAATATATTCTAATAAATACATTTTTTAATTCCTGTGCAAATCAGACTAATTATTCTACTATGAGATAAAAGAGACATTTTTGACGTGTCTTCTGCGATTTAAAATTATCTTATTCTTACGGGGTTCAAGCCACTGTCCCTTAAAGCATGCCAGGGGCATGTGAATGATAATGCAAACAGAAACAAGGTCTGAAAATACTTATATACAAAAATTCACTTGAATTCTTAAACTTCTCAAAGCATAAGCTTAAAACTAAAAATAAGTATATGACTATTGTATATTAAGCCAACTGAAATTAAAAAAAGCATTGGAACAACCTTTCCAGTTTAGTTATTCTTCACTTTTTTAGAAAAATTATTTAAAGTGTGCAAAACAAATCATTATCTCATATTTTCCTCATATTGAATGAGATCCACATATGTTTTCAGGGGTTATACATGGTATCCACAATCCTCAAACTAAGACCCTGTTCCAGGTCCCATCTTTCCTTCTACAGAGAGCTCTTCCAGACTTGTAAAACAAATAACAATCTATCATTTCCCAAGACTTCTAGTCACCCACAAGAGATTGGAGAGAAAAAAAAATTAAAAAAAAAAAAGAAAAAAACAAGAGCCTCCCCATAGCAGAGTGCAAAAACAAGCAGCATATAAGCAAGCAAGGTAAGAAGAGCTATTTACAGAAAGGCTGCACTTAATCAACAGAAAACATTTAATATATACACCAATGTAAACCAATGTTTTACAGCTGCCTAAAACCCAGTAATTCCTGCTATCTGGTTTCATGCATAATACCCACAAGGAATATTTATAAGCTATTTCTTTGGCACAGAATTATTTTAACATTCCTACAGTTTATACCTGAATTGCAAGCTAGTTTCTGGTCACTGTGTACTACAAAAGATTTTTCCTTTCTTCTGACTTGCAGGAAAAAGAGACAAGCGGCTGTGCGTGAGCCATGGATACATTTCAGTTGGGGATGTCTCTTTGACAGTAAGAGACAAGATAAGAGCACAGACAATCCACAGTACTCCAAGGAATTAACATCAGATGACTTTGGTGGTTGTGACAAGCAATAATTTGAATCCAAATCATGTAGAAGGCCTAATTCTGTTCAGCCATAAATTGGAGCAACTCCACTGAAGCAAATCCAATTTGCCACAGAGGTATCACAGGATGCACACACTGCAGCTCTGGGCACTGCAGGGCTCAAAAAGGCACAGCACTACACATGGACACACAGGCTGTTTTCCAGAGAAACCCTGGGGCTGTGGGAAAAGACTCCCCAACACCTTTATCACTGGAATGGCACCACCTGTGGTGACAAACACCAATCCCAGCTCACTCTTCTACTGCAGCAACTTCTCTCTGCAAGAACTGCAAATTACTGCAGTGGCCAAAAGCTGCCCTGACACCTCTCAGAGCTCCTGTTTTAGGATCACTTCTCCAGCACCATAAAGAAAGCTGCAATCCTTCTCCTTGAAGTCACATCCTGTGCCAGCTCCCCCTGCTCCATTTCCCACCTCATAGGCAGGACTAACAGCAGGTTTTCCATTTTTTCTTCAATGTTTTCAGCTTCCTGGGACTCAGAAATGGTGTTAGGGCATATCAGCAGCTCCACATGCATGGGAGTGAGGAAGGCCCTGTGCTCCC
The DNA here is from genome assembly GCF_049639895.1 of Pseudopodoces humilis. Classification (NCBI taxonomy): domain Eukaryota; kingdom Metazoa; phylum Chordata; class Aves; order Passeriformes; family Paridae; genus Pseudopodoces; species Pseudopodoces humilis. The sequence goes on from NC_142209.1 coordinate 9,586,431, forward strand.
AGTCTGACCAGCAAGACATGGGCAGTTTGCACATGGAGCAGTCCTCCCCAGTGCTGCCTCTGTCCTGAATGTCTTTGCCATCCTTGTTCATTTCCTCTGGACATGAGGAGCTGGAAATGTGGGCATTAACTTGACAATGAAATATAGGATACCTATATTACCTTAGCAATGCAAAATGTAGGATACCTCTATTTTGGCAAAAACTCGAAGGCATTTGTGTTATCACCTATGTCTGCTGTGACTACAAAAAGTAATTGCATTTATCATTTGAATATGCAAGTTATTCCACAGATTTCATTAATCTGTTCCTAAAAATGATGCTAAGGAAGTGGGAGATCTGTTTAAGAATAGATAAAGAGGTTAATTTAATTGTTATTTAATAGAGCAATGCTTCCATATTTATTTAACAGTTTCCCCCTAGCCACTGGTACACCATTATCAAATTAAATAACATCTAATCAGTCTGTCAGATTATTGTATTCTTTTATGAACCAGCAAATGCTTAATTAATTTTATTTTAGAAACAAGAAGATTCATATTGCAGGAGATTAATGCTATGAAAACAATATCTCTATTAGTATCTCTGAGCAATAAGGGATATGAATTAATGGATAGGTGACCTAGTGACAAAAATGTGGTTTTAAAAAAATTCAATATGATGTATTTTTAAACCTCACAATGTTAACTCTTTGAATATACTGCAATAAAGAAGCCTTCTGTTATGCAAAAATGTTATACATTCTGACACAGAAACAGGAATTTGGTTTTAATTGAAAGAAATCCTGACACCCTCCCTCCCAGGAGGGGGGTTATATGTCCTGATGAAGCTGGCATTTCGAGGCTGGCTGGGCAGTGTCCACTGCTGCCTGCCTGAGCCTCAGCCCAGCAGTGGCACCCTGCTTATGGCCACAAAGGTGTTTCAACACACACAGCCACTGTTCTTCAGTCTCTGGGCCGCTCTGCTGGGCAGCTGCTGCTGTCACCAAAAGGAGGAGCTGAACGGGAGCAAAGGGGGCCAGCATTCCCCATCACCCCAGCAGAGTGCTCTGAACACTGCAGCAACAAATTGAAGTCACTTCAGTGACTCTGCAAAGGAAAGGCTGGGGGAAAGTATAATCAGAGGCCTCCAAGTCCTCAGCCAATCTATAACTCTATGTACAGTATCTCTACTTTCTGTATTGCATATCCAAGAAGTTCTATACTCTTTCAAAGCTGAATTGAGCACAGATTTCACGTTTAGTTCCTTCTGAGAATAAGAAAAATACCCAAATTACATGTCCTCTAATTAATAGTATTTTTTTTTCTTATTCCACAAGTTCTGCTTGCTCAACCAATTATTCCTCCCTTTTCTACCCAGCTCTTACCACTCAGCTTCAAACAATTCCTACATTCCATCACCATGCAATAAAACTGCTTCAGAGCAAGATGTTTCAGACTCAAGGCACTTAAATCAAGGTTAGACCTTGCAATTTTACAGCAGTAATGCCTGCAGAAATGAAGCTAAGGCCATGTCAACTTCATAATTTTTAATGCTATATGTTATTCCGGGATGGAGAGTTTTCAGGGAAGCTTGAAAGACTGAGAGAAGGAAAACTGAAGGTTTTTTAGTAGCTTCCTGTTGTTTGTCTTATAATGCTATATGATATAGTGAGTCAGTAGCTCAGACTTGTAAATACTATCCTACCTCCTCTCTCTGGTTATTACTCAGCCAAGCCTTTCTAAAATATTTAAGTAATTGTTCTTTCTCTCTATTAAAACAACAGATGGAATTCCCAACCTTCAATTTTATGTCAGGAATCTACAGTAATTTATTAACAGCTTGAACTCTGTTCTCTTGAGGGTTTAACCTGATGGTTGAACCCAATTACATTACAGTCCTTTGTTCATCAAGGGACATATGTAATATGATATTAAATATGAAACATCTAGTGCCTGAATAATGTAGTCTTTGTGATACAAATTGATGGAGACTGGAAGCCCAAATTCCAAGAACACAAACTATTCTTAGTTCTGATTTTGTATCACAAAAATTCAGGACTAATTCCACTGCTATCAGCTGACTTACTAATGTGAAACTGGCATAACTTAGAGCTGAATCATAATTTGTCTCTCTCATTAATGTCAAGGTATGCTGAAGTCCTAATCATGCACTCACAAGCTGGTTTATGACTCCCAGAAATCAGTATACATTTACATCAGTATATCTCTCCCCCAGATCATCTCAGTCCCACCAACACAACCTAGAGGAACCCCTCCACACACAGTATCCAGACTATAATTCCATGCAGCTCACAGTGTCTCACCATGGCATGGAAACCTCCCACACAGAGTGGGAAATCTGCTTTGCTGTGACAGTTTTATTTGCTATTGTAAAATCACTCCTTTTAAGCTAAGTTCGGCAAGTTAGTATATTGCTTTTTCCATTATGAGTCTTCCCTTCCTACCCTATTTTTTTCCTTCGTGCATCACAATGCAAGCCTTGAATGTTCATTATTGTGCTTCTCCCACAATTTGCTCCTAGTCCCACACTTTATGGATGGCATGGCATTCCTGAGCTCTTCCATCTGGCTAATGTGCCCCTGCTTTTTATCTATGTTCCAGACACTTCCAGTGCATAAAAAAACCCCTGATTAAGAAGTTTGGTCAATGAACACCTAATGACCAGGGAACTTTATAGGCAAAAAATGTCACTGGCTAAAGATATCTCACTTATTTTAAGATTGTTTATATGTTCATCCAAAGGCTTAATGTCCAGCTGAAGCATTGCTGTTAAAACAGTTCCCCAGAAACACTGGGGAACAAATGCATTCATTTTCATGTTAACCTATAATTACAGTAGCAAAAAAGTGTATTTTGAAACATCCAGCACACTGAAATTAGCAGTCTGTCAGCATACTTGGCACACTATAGGAAGGACAAGATGGGTGGAATCACATCTCCCTGAACTGCAGAACTCAGAAAACCCACACCTAAAGTAGGAGAGAATCAGTCTATCATCCGTGGGGGGAAACAAGCACCTCAAAAGTATAAATAACTTGTCTGGAGGACAGATGTTTCAGAGAGATTATTTGTACTTCTGAAGAATACAGTCACTTGACTACAAAGAGAGTAGCTGGCAGGTCAGGTACAGGCACCAACAGTGTAGGTGCCTAACAGGGAGAAATTCTGCACATGGTACTCAAGGGAAACAATATTATTATTAATATTAAATAATTAAATTAAATAAAACTGTTTGCCCTGATGCTTTAAAACACCTGATCACAAGGTCCTGCTCAAAACCATTTTAGTTAATACAGTCCTTATATATTAAGTTTAGAGATGGCCAGGAAGATCAGACCTTTTGCTTTGCCAGATGTCAGTCTGCTAGAAAAACTGTATTTGTACTTCTAACTCAGAAAAAGGTAGTTCAAAAACCAGAACTGTGTTTCCATCCCATGAAGCAGTTTTGCTGCCAACTCAAAAAACTTTAAATCCAAGAATGGATTTTGAAATTATTTCATCAGAGAGCAATAACACTTACTTTGTGATTCAGTTTACCATATGTAATTGCCAGTGTTAATATACACAGAAGTATTCTAAATCCCAGTCCTAAAGAAACTCTAGCTTCATCCAAGTTTGTTTCCTGGGACTGAGCAAGAACAAAGCATACAGCTGAGTTTTGAAGGAAGTCTAGGAAGTTTGAAATCACTACCTTTCATATAGGAGGATCCCTGCTTCTTTTAACTTTTCATAAGCTCATTTACTGGTTTGGATCCTTTTAGGTTCTCAAAGCTTGTAATATTTTTAATATATCTTTCTGTTATGAATTTAAAATCCAGTCAAAAATTTTGGTCACTGAATCCATCCCAAACCTTTCTGAAGGAGGACTTTGTGTTTTTCCAAGTATCTCCATCTATCTGACAATACCCTTTGCCTGGAAAGAGGTTGCTTAGGAAGGTTGACCCCTTCCAGCTGAGCCACTAGCATACACAACAAACAAGCAAACCAAAACCAAGCATCTCCTGTCCTTGTCCACATATTTTAATACAACCAACCTTTTCCCCCATCTATAAAGCATGAGTCCAGCACCTCTGAAAAGCAGTCAGTTGGGTTTTGTTTTTCATTGCAACTCCTCATGCAGTCCAAGTTGAACTGATATCAAGTTCTATTTTAATCATTCTATTGTGCTTTTGGTGTTTAAACAATCATATTTTATGGCAGAGACAGCTGCAGTTCAAAAGCACATCCAAATAGCTCTTTTTTGGGTAAGCATCAATCTGCCATGGGTAATAGTAATAATTTCAGATGTATAAGAGAATTATTGGCAAGCCTGCCCCCAAGACTGAGGTGTGTAGTCCTTGGTCTCTCCCTTTGTGAATGTATTGTATGGCAGATCACGATACTGAAGCGATTGCACCAAGTCTTCAACCAACACAGTATGAACATTAGATCTGAAGTGAAGGGTTTGCTTTTGTGACAGAGCAAATATTATATATCTTAAAATTATATTCCCATCTTGTTATACCAGAGCCTGCCAAGTCCCTGCTGTCCCCAGCTCCCAGCAGGCTGGTGACACACTGCTGTAGCCTCTCTGGTCTGTCTCAGGGGAAGTCTGATGCTCCTTGCTCTCCCACATAGGCCCCATCCCACCAGACAACAAGGCTGAACTCCATGCTGGGGCTGACCTGTGCTGTAGACAAGAGCAAGTGAACTAAGAGCTTCCAGCTCTCAAAATGCTCACACATTTCAAGACTTAAAGGAGCTGATTTTAGAAGTGTTCCATTAAGCCTTTACTTTGTTCACTGCCAAAATCTCTTAAGACGTGAAGCATGTCTCATCTCTGCTATACCTGGCTGTGGGGAGCGCTAGAGCCCCAATGGGACACAGTCAGTAAGCTCAGGTACTCAGTCTCCTGCTCTGCATGCACATCAGGTCTTTTTCTCTACTGGGAATTGTTTTCCCCACCATTCTGAGCAGCAAAATACAGTAGCACATTGCATGGTAGAAATGAGAACTTTTTTAAAAAATCTAATACCTTTAGTTAGCAACACACAAACCAGACAGCACCAAACTTCCAACTTATGAGTTGGTTGCTTAGCACTTAGAAAAGGGACACAAACACTTGCATAATCCAAGATTTCTGTGAGTCCAAATCTTGAATATTTAAGCAATGTCCAGAGTCAGGGTTACTACAAACTCAGCATTGGCATGCTATCTATTAGACTATAATCAAACTTGAATTAATTTGGGCTACTGCTTTTTAAGTGCTCATGAGACATTTTTAAAGCATGTTCTCTATAGAGAAAGAGAAGTAAGTAACATTCCTCCTGCTATGAGCAACATAACCTTACAACAGTGCTTAGGTACTACACAATAAACTGGATATGAAAAGACAAGGGGCTCTTCAAAACCTGATTCTTCAGCAACTCTGTCATACAAAGGTGGCACTGTCGCAACAGCTGAAAAGGCAGAGCCCAGAAAACAGAAGGGGTGTTCAAATATGACACATGAATCCTTTTAAACCCTCAGTTCCTTGGCACTCTGCTGTGCCTGGCCTTGCACTTCCTCACACCAGGCTGCACTCCCCCCATTAAAGGCAATGAGAGTGAGGTCTTGGAGGAGTTGAAACTGGGCCCTATATGGCAAATTTTACAGAAGTCACACTAGTCAGTAGGTGCTTTTAGTTGGCTAAGAAAAGAAATGGAGAGACTATCTTCCTAACCCTGATGGGTTTGAGGGGTTTTTTGTTTGGGGTTCTTTTCTGCAGCATAAGAAACAAAGTAACTTATTTATACTTAATTGATTTTTTTTTTTTTGCTGTTCTCTAATAATAAAAGAGGAAATAAAGGCTATGGATTAGTTAAAAATGCAGTTGTGCTTCTTAATAACAGATTAAACCTTACCTTAGAGTCCGAGTTCTCTTAAACCAACAAAGACAGGCAATAGGGAAGGTAGGACTTGTGCTTCTCAGGAAAACAACAATATTAATTTTGCAGTTAAAGATTTCTTTCCTGTTTTGCTGTTATACAATACTGTTCCTGTAGAAAACTAGTTGGTTTGGGTTTCTTCATATACACAGCAAGAGAGCTCGTGATACACACTACCCTGGAGCATTACCTCAAGGAAGAAAACTCTTCTGTATCAAGCTGGCAGCATGCACATGAAATCCATACTCTGCTGGCAGATATTGATCCCTCTGAGCAAGAGCTAAGCCTCCTGATCCAATCAGGCTGGTGGCTTAACATCCTGTATGCAATGAAGAAAGGGAGCAGAGCTCTCTAGAGACAAGGATCCAGAATAGGTTAGAAAGAAAGGACATCTCACTGTCCAAGCTGAGAGCTTTATCTATTTATTTAGCTGCTCTGTAAAGCTCTTTCCCCACATGGGTAGAATTCAGGGAAGAGGCATAGGCTAGACCCTAAACTCACGAATTATGTACAGGAGCAACTGAGAAAGCATTGATAGAGCTGCCACAGCAAGAATAAAAGGACTCTGTAGATCACAAACAAAGCTCTTCACCCCAACAGTGACTCTAGGTCTCTGAAGACTAGAGTAAGAAAAGACCTTCAAAATTCTCATTACAGTTTGAATAAGATTAAAAAAAATAAAAAAAAGGTATAAGAGCAGTACTTTGCTTTATTAGACTACTCCCAGGAACAAGCAATAATAGTTAATGTTAATACTGATCAATTTAGATGGCATGAAGATGATTGTTTACAGTGCTCTGCTAAGTCATAAACAAGCACTCAAAAGAAGCTGCACTCAATAGCCTGCAGTACACATACAGCCTTTGGCTGTTGTTTGGCACGGGTCTGGGTGAAGAGAGTTATACAAAAGTGTCTGTGCTTCTTTTCCTAGCTCCTAAGGCTTCAAAAGTGACATCCCCACTAAAATGAGATATGTAAAAACAACATGACCATAGATAATTTCATCATCACCACATCATCAGCAAATACCTGATAATTGTCTCAAGGGAACCATTCTTAATTATTCATTATTTTAAAGCACAGACATATTAGGGGAAGAATTATTCAAAGGTAAAAGCAGCCATAAATGGGGAACAGAAGCTGTGTCCCACTGCTGAGAGGAACAGCATTCCATACCTCCTAGGTGTGAGGCACAACTCCCTCAGACCTCAGTTCAGATCTGTGCCAGCCACAGTCAGCAGCAGCTCATACATAACAATCAGCCTGGTTCAAGCATTATCCAAGGTATTTTTCTTCTTTTCCAGAAGAGAAAAGAAGAAAATTTTGTCAGCAGAGATAAACAGCTTGTATAAGGGCATCAGAGCTGCAGCAAGGGAAAGGCAGTCCTGTGAGGAAGTTAAACCAAATTAAAAGAGAGCTAACTCCCCACAACAACTGAGGGTACCCACATGTTCAATGCAGAAAGTTACCTACAGTGTTGAAGAAAAAATACTCTGTCAAAACCAACCACTGGAGGCAGCAGCTGAGGAAAAGTTTTGGCTTTTTGCTGAGATGAAAGTCCTCATGCTTGGTGTTTTTATCTGGGTTTAGCAGTTTATTTTGCTTAAAGGCAAACAGCAGGCAGCCATGGGGCAATTGTAAGCTGCCATTACACCTGTTGCAAAAGAAGGCAGCTCAATTCAACTATTTATGAAAATGAAATAGTTTTACAATACTTTATTCCCACAAATTTCTCTCCTGAAAGAAACCCACCAATGTACATACTCTACTCTTCCAAATACAATTAAAAAGAAGCCCAGTAATCACAAACAGCCTCAGTAGCAGAAATCTTGGCACGGTTCCTTTAGGATAACACCACAGATACACTCAGCAAAGACACAGAGGCACCCTCTGGGCTGAGCTTAAATAGAACCCTGGGCCCCGGGGGCATGGTATGGGAGGGTGCCCAGGTGAGTTGTTCAGGGCATGGGAGGCTTATTGGTGCCCTCAGGGATCAGACAATTACTCCTACTCCTTTTAGCTGCCAGGCATACTTTATATCATTTTCTTTAAGTTCAGGAGGAAGATGCATGTAATGTCCCATACATGCACTCACAGAATAATCCCCCAGAGCACTTTCTCCAGCTCTGTCTACTATTGAAATTAACTAATACACCTGCACTCTGTCCTGTAGAAAGCCTTCACTATCTTGCTCAGTAAGTGACTTCATCCAAATACTTGGAGGTTTCTGCCATATAATAATGTGAGGTGGTTTGTAGCATTGGTAAAGGACAAAAACAACATGGTATCACTGGCGTTTTTAACTGGAACTTTCACCAGAACTATCACGCCTTGATAAAAATATATTTCTTGCTATCCATCGGTCACAGTAGAAGACAGGTAATAAAGCCTACAGTCTGCTGGTGTGGTAGGATACTTCCACCTCCTGCCTTCAGGGATGGAAAGGAACTATGGACAAACATGTACACAATCTTTACAGGCAACAGCAGAGTGGCTTCAACCAACAGATTCTAGATCACATGAATTATGTGTCTACTGTCTGTGCCTCTAAATGGTCTTTCCAGCTCGGCAGAAATCAGTTCTGACAGAAGCCCCCTCTCATAATTACAAAAACAAGTGTTGGTCTTTATCTGCCCGTGTATTACATGAATGCTGGTTTATGCTAATTGCTACCTCAGCTCACAGATAAAGAAAACAAAACCTCAATGCTAGTTTGAAGAAGACTGAATTATGTTATTTTTAGCTTTTATTTTAAATTAATTTAAATAACTAGCTTAACTCTTTTGTTCTAGGAAAGACAGAAAAACCTGTGAAGTGCTGTATCTTTTCCTCATTGGAGTTAAAACTATATGATAACTCTAAGTCTTCTACAAGTACCCACAAATATTTGCATCCTCATTTGTAATCCTTAAATAACAGTTTTAGAAGATTTTTTTTCCTGTGAGAGAACATAATCTTCATCCAACTTGCAGAGGAAAGAGGCTCTCTTCTCAAGTGGAACCTTTTACATTCCTGTATGCCTTATACAAACAAGATTGCCAAGTCCTTGAAATGCCAGTGCTAATTCTTGCAATAGACTCCCTCCATATGTGCTAGAGAAAAAAAAAAATAATCATAGAGGGAAACAGAGGCTAAAGCAAATTAGCCCTTGCCCATTAAATGCTACCATATCCAGCATTTCAATTAGCTAATGTTGATACTATAATTTTCTGTGTTGTATGCTGTGTATAATTTTTTAATGTTGGTGATTTCATGTGCAATACATAACAGCAAATTACTGCAATCACCAAATGTTGAACAAGTGCTTTTGACTCACCAACTATACTTTGATCTTAAAATTGTAGTTTCCTATTAACAGTTAAGTACCATAAATGTAGATTAATATAAATGAGAAAGGAGGTAAGTTTGCAAAACACAAGAAAAAATAAATCAAGGGAAAAGGCACAGAAGTGAGTAATCATATACATAATGGCAGTCTCCCTACTATGCTCTTTCTTTGCCAGCTCTCCGTAAAAATCACAGTGGTGGTTACTGCTAAGGAGAATTTGACACTACAACAATCCCTCAGACCCCTGAGCATTTCAGACTGCTCCCCTTCCCCAGTTTCCTTGACCTCAAAGTGCTCTGTAGGCACTGGACGTTCTTATCTTTCATGAGAAGTTGTGTAGAGGATTTATACTGATATAGTCAGAAAGCCTGAGACAATATTCAAGATCTAATTCTCACTTTTGCTAGCAGGCATCAGGTTCTTATAACTGGGTAGCTGCCTGTTTTTTCTCTGGCTAAGAATGCAGTGGTGATGAGGGGAACACCAAGAGAGAAACCAGAGTCAGATAGTAGCAGAGATAATCTTAAACAAAGCTAAGTTGTATATTATCTGCATGGTCATTAATTACCTTGTTGTTATTATGCTCAGAGGTCACAATGGCACCACACCATGTAGTAGTATACGCTCCATTTAGTGTTATAATGTGCTTTTTAATATATCAGCACATAGAAATTGACAGGCTGCTTTCTGTTCTGGGTTTCAAAATACCTGCAATTGCTAAGCTCACAGCTGACTATATTTTTCTAGAGTAGACAGCTGAAAATGTGAGAGAGTTCACTAAAAAACATGTCACAAAAATTTCTAATTCTCTTCAAAGAAGGGTTAGGCCATACAAAAATGCAGAGTCTATTAAAAGATGCCCAATAAGATACATTGCACATTCTCCAAATGTCTGTCACTGATGGCTTTCTGTCTGTAATTGTGGTTTGAAAAAATACTGATTTATGTTCCACAGAACACAGGAAAAAATACAGAAGGAAATTAGAGCCAGCCACTAGAAAGAAACATACTCTACCAAGTAAATTGCAAAGCTATGGGAAGAGCTCCTATTACTCAGGGTTGAAACTCTCCTAACATCCAGAGAAGAGGGTTGAATGATGTGCAACATGTCAGCATGTCCTTATTTAGGGACTGCTGCCTTGGACAAGCTGCCAAAGAAGGGGAAAGCAATTGAATTGAGAAAAGTAGGTAAAAATGTGTAGTGCTTTGGATCAGAAGTCCCATGTATGGAAAGCCCATAAACACACACTAGTCACAGCAAAACACTGCACACCTTGTGCCTGAGTAACCCCTGCCACAGGCACTGAGAAATCACAGCATCCCAGGCTGTCTCTTCAAAGAATTTACTAAACCAGTTATGGGACTGCTCACTCTCCTTACAAACACCAGTTCTCTGAGCTGTGGATGGAGGTACCAAGTGGCAAAGCAAGATGTGTTCCCATGAACGTGCCCTACCAGGGACTCTGCAGAGGATCCTCTTCTTGACAGGCAACACACATTCCCATTGCTCCCAAAATGGGCTGCAAAGCTGGCACATTCTGCTGCAGATCTAAGGAAGCTCAGCTTTTTAAAGGCTTAATTCCACACAATTTTCTTAAAAATTCCCATCGTCTTGGAGGACTCAGTAGGCCGCAACAGAAAGTTTGCTCTCCTATATTTATGTCCTATTCTTCAGACAAGCAGGGGCTATATGACGTTTTGTGTGGGCCCCTCTTCTGTCCCCTAAACACTATCTCAGCATGTGCAGCAACACAAACCTAATGGAATATATGGCCACGTGAGAATAGACTCCAACAGCATCATTGTACTGAAATGAAGAGTTCAGATTCTCACCACAACACTCCTTTCTGAATTTCACCACTCAAACTGATTTAAAATCCTTGTTATCAAAGCACTCTCCTCCATGTGAATTTTACAAAGTCTGCTAAAGCCTCTGACAGAACATTCTTCCTTCATATGTTTGGGGCCTCCTGTGTGTAGCAACTGAAGTCAGCACCAGTCAGTCAGAGCCTGCTCTGTATACCCAGAACATGGTTAGCAGTTATTCTCTGGAAATAAACAATTTGCTCACACCTCCAGACTTGCGTGGACAAATAAGGACTACAGGCCTTACCTGCCGATTCTTTTGAACTATTTCATGAAGTAGAGGTTCAATGGTTTGAAATAAATGAAGAAAACTGGCTCTGCATTTTTATTATATTTTTTTCACTAAAAAATGAGAATTTATCAAACTGCTACTGAAGTTGAATCCTACAAGATTATGGACCTGGGACCAACATCTGCAAAAGTGGGTTTAGTTTTACTGCATTCAGTTAACTTAAATATATAACTCGCACACATATAAAATAGGCTAGTCAGCTGGAAAACCAATGTATCTTCAGCTTGTGACATTTTAGTATATACAGATTTTCTTAAATCATTACTTGTTGTTATGGTCAGAACTGCTAAACAGCATAATCCACCAAATCAATCTGTAAGGACAAAATAAGCAGTTGTCATTCAGCACTCCATCAACACCCCCTCTACCAGATGCCTTCTCAATCTTCTCTTCATCATCCAAACTCAGCTGCAATACTTATCCTGAATACCATTTTTCCAAATAAATCCCAATAATATGGTATATAAGGTATAGATTTTCAGTTAGTTGAGAGCTCTGTGGCTGTTGAGAACTAGATGTGTGCACTGAAGTCAGGTACAGGAGTTCCAGGGAACTCCTGCAGGGTTGCAGCTTTGGAGAGGTGAGTCACATCTTCCACTGCAGGATTTACATCAGTGAGGTCACTGGGTGCTTAAAGAGAACCTGCACGGTCATTTATAAATTAAGATGTTAATGTCACATGAATTAACATTACACCACTGGATTAAATGCTGATTTCCTTGATTATTTTCCTAGAGACTAGTTTTTTAAGGACACAAATTCATGGAATGTGACATTAGGTGGAAGATTCATAATTTATATAAATTATTAACTGGACTGATTATGCAAACATCAAGCAAGTAAAAACAGTGCTAGGAAAGAAAATAAGCTTCCAGATTGGACACAATGTTGGACACATTTTGGATCCTGCAAGGCATCACACAGAACAGTACATGAATTTATAAATAAAATTAAATGCTTGAAACCAATTTGATGCAGCCACTCAATCATAAAGAGAATTATTTAAAACTTTTCACTGCTGTTGAATAATATACTTTTCATAAATTTTTTAGTGTAGTCAGTATCTCACTATCTGTAAATCTGCATTGTTTTCAGCTCCTTAGAACTGGTATAATTTAATAAATTAAGCTTCTATTTTTCTGACTCCTCTTTGCTGTAGCGTAAATGTTTTGTGAAAATTTAGCCAAGAAAGATATAGCCTTTATACAACTATACATATACATGTACATATAAGTCTATATAAGACTGTGAAAAAAGAAGTCGTTTGTTATGTTCATGTTAGTAGTTCTAAAGACTTTAAGCACCACTTGTGTCCCCTCCTCTGGAGCATCAGTGCACTTGGCAGGAAGATTTGTGCTAGGAGCTCTGTGTGTTGGCAATGTGACTTTGCCCAAGTATGTGAAAATGTATCCTAATTTGGCCAAGTCATAAACTGCAACAAGTACCCACATGTCCCGCTGTACCTGCTGAATGCGTTCAGCTACATTCTCTGATTATTCCAGTAGAAATGCTGGGATTCAGGGTAAAGCATGATTTCATTTGCAAATATTCTGGACTTTTCTTGGGTCTTCCTAGGCTGTCTGGGTCTAGAATCAATCCTAGTTAAAGAAGACTTTTCTCTGGTGCTGTCTGCACTTCCTGCTGGCCTTAGAGCTTGTGGGAGAGAAAAGTGTCTGATTTACACACAGAACCGGGAAGGGTTGAACTTTCCTACTGAAAAGGTAGGAGAGAACAGAGGGTAGACTTCAACTGAGGCAACAAACTGACAGTCAGCATGGAGGAGCAATAAAGGGACATCTGAGATATCTGAGGAGCAGCTGTGTTCCCTGAGAACCATCATGTCTGAGAAGGCAAAAAAACATAAAGGAGTGAGGAGGTAATCACTGCACTGTAATGGGTAACAGAAAGGGAGATGGGTCACCTTGAGTCCACAACTTCACAAAAAGGGTCAGAATCCATGTAGGTAACTAGAAAAGGCTGAACAAAGAGTTTGGTGACAAAGAGTCCAGGAGCAAGGCTTCAATCCCACCGAGACACCTGAGCAGCTCAGTTCCTTCTCCGGGCTTTTAGAAATGCTTGGCTGTGGTGAAACTCACAGTGTTGAGACTGAGAAACCTGGGACAAGGAAATGCTTCATCACAGGCATTATGGTCGGGAATAAGACTGAGACAGAAGACCTGAGAAGGAGATCTGGAAGGTGAGAGTGTATCTCCTGAGAAACACCATGTGCAGTCTGAGATTGTGCTGAAAACCGACACTGGACTCACGGAAGTAGGTTGAGGAAGCAGGTACGGGAAAAGAGAAACTGTGTAACTGTAGAGTTTAAAGTGATACCGAAATATACCAAAGCACAAATTGTGTGTGCACTGACGCTGATTTCAGGCACGCCCCGACTAGGGAGTCCTTCCTAGCAGTGGCTCGAGATGGGTGGCATTTGGCATCCGCGGGGAGCACAGCTACGTTAGACCCCCATTCCTAAAATGTATCAGACACACCTAAGCACGGCCAGCGGCTCACAGAGGAGGAGCGGTGTGCCTGGGCTGGGGCTCCGTCACTCTCGCTCCGGGGAGCCGCTTCCCTCGGGAGCAGCAAGCGGGCGGCCGGGAGGTGCGGCTGGGGATGGAGCCGGGGGGACAAACACGGGCTGCCTCCGACCTGCGTGTGCCCAAGCGGAGATATCCCCACTTCCAGGCCAGGTGGAGATATCCCCACCGGCACTTCCAGGCCAGGCGGGAGCCGCCGGCGATGCTCGAGGAAGGCCGCAAGCCCTGACCGGGGCTCTTGCCCAAGTCCCGGCCGGGGGCAGCCGCTCACCTCCGACACGAAACGCATCATTCGCAATTAGCGCTTGATTTGATACGCGAGCGCATGGTTTGCATTACGCAAGAAATGACCTGATAATCGCCCGGCAGCAGCTTGCAGATGTGCTAAGTGACTCGGGTCCCGCTCCCGGTCCCGCTCCCCGGTGCCATACCCCGCTCCCCGGCGCCTTAGCTGCTCCACTGCGCACAGCAGAGGCTCGGTGGCCCAGGGCCGGGCACCTGAGAGCGCCGAGGTTGAAGGGATGAACATTGCTTTTGATCAGAGCTCTGAAAAGCAGTAAAATACGTCTAATACTTTTTCGTAACTGCCTAAAATGTTTTACAAGTAAAATTCGAGGAGCTGAAATTTGGAAAGAGAAGAGGAGATGGTGTCAGCGAGGGGACAAGTCCCAAGTGAAAGGAGTGCGAATGTCCTGTGCTCCCCGGCGAAAGGAGCGCTGCTGTGGCAGCGTCTGTCGTGTGCTGTGTCTGTCCCCGTCCCGCCGCACCGAGGGCTCGGGCTCGCCGGGCACTGCCAGCTGTCCTCAGGGGACGGGGGGGAGGGAACCGCGAGCCTGGGGCTGCACTCAAACGCTACCTTTGGGCTGCCGCAATCGCTTCTGTGACCTGTCCCCAGCCACTGATTTGCCAAGTCTTTGTGAATACCAGACTATATATTTTCTTTATAAATGCATTTAATCACGAATCACCAAGCAAGTGTGTTTCGTTTAAGCAGTTACAAGAGGACAATATCAAACTCGCTTGCAATATGAAACCTGAAAGAGCTCCAGAGAGCTGAGGTTGGTTGCTTTTGCTTTCAGGCTGGCCAGCAGAGCGCAGTGGATGCAGATGCTGGGGCTGTGGTGCTCTCTGAAGTTGCCCTCTTGCAGAGGAGTAACTGCTGTGGCTCCGCATGCAGACACGTGAGTAAGAAACCTCTCGGCATCAGCTTGTATGTTTGTCTCCGCGACTTAGCAAAATTATTTATGCTGGGGTAGTAAGAGTTGGCAACCCATCTTATCTGTTTTACCGTGACTTTAAATGAGTCAAGGACGTTTTAAGTCCAGGGAAGGTCGTTGACAAATTTTCTTAGTTAAAATATTGCAGCGTGTCCCATTAGTGTTATCTCCTGGAATACCGTAAAGAGCAATATGCAGCAAGTATGTAATTGACTGTCATTTTATAAAACTTCTATTTCCCTTGGCAAGTCCCTCACATTTGAGAAGAGAACCCACGCCAGAAAGTTTATTTCCTTCCAGCTTTCATTAAGGGAAAAAAAAAAAAAAAAAAAAAAAAAAAGAAAAAGAAAAAGAAGGAAAAAAACCAAAAACTAAAAAAAAAAAACAAACCAAAACAACAACAACAACAGAAAAAAAACCACACCTCCACACTAAACCAACAACAGGATGCTTGGACCAAGGGACCAAGATGTGTTTTGTGTCCAACATAGTTCAGCTTTTCAGCGCTGTGCTTCAAAATTTAGGAATGATGTTTTGTTAAAGAGTAGTTGTGGGATAGAAAAGTGGCAGAAGATGCTGGACTCGGTGGAAGAGTGGATTATATTCATGAAGCAACAGGATCTGGTACTCCAGCTAATGAGAAATGGCAGTTTATATTTTGTACATCACAGAAAGAGGCCTCCTGAGGGAGCAAGCAGAGAGAGTTGTGCTACTTTCAGTGGAGAAAAGATCAAGGCCACAATAACCCAGTGGCCAAGCTCTGTTCCTCCTCCAGGGTGTGCCTGAACCTTCACCTGTGTGCCACGTCTATGGCTATACCAAGGTGCTTTTAACCTATAGATCACACTTGGAAATGGTGGAAAGAGTGGGTGAAAGTATGTGACAGACAGCTTGAATATGCACAGTTTGGTCCTGGATCCAGTTTTGGGTTTGGCTTTTCAAAGTTTGTGTTGCAGTACACATGGCAGCAGTGACTGAATTTTTTTATTAATTCCTCTTTTGTACTTCTCTAAGGAGACTTGTCAAGAGGCAAGGCTTCAGGGAAATATAATTTCAAATTATTTGGACCAATTTACAGGCAACAGCAAGAGACTGGGATCACTTTGTCCTTCCTCCTGCCCCCAGTGCTGGTCTGTACCCTGAAATGAACTATTTTTGGAGTGCTGGTATGCAGAGCATTTTTGCATTTACACACAAAATAAAGGGATTTAAGAACAAAAGATTGTTCTGGACAGTCAAACTGGAATGAGTTGGAAGGATACATTTAGGAAGTGGTTTCTTGGACACTAATTAGGACCATTTGCTTGGGGTTGCCATTATTTTCCTTTAAGACTGGAGGGCACGATAGATCAAATGATTTATATATCATTAACAATTCTTGTTAACCGTAAGCAGGGTTGGGCTTTTCCTTACTGATTACCAAGTAATGCAATAAGGACTTGTTTTTTATTCTGCAGTGTCCATATGAGCAAGTTAATGTGAAAGATGAGTCCAAAAAGAAGTGTTTCAGCTTTTCTTTTTTTTTTTTTTTTTTTTCTTTTTTAATGACTATTAACTTATTTCATTCTGTGAGAGTGGCTGCAAAACTGAAGTCCCTCATATTTTTGTGGCTTCCACTGCTGGAATACTGGCATTTTCTGTACCTGATCCTGGCTGCCAGTAAATGTGTTTTAATTGTCATAAACCACAAACTGAACCATATGTGAACGTGTTTTCAACAGTGCATCATTGAATCCCTTTCAGTCTCTTTTGTGCTACAAGTAACAGGCTACAATCTCATAATACAATTATTTTCCCTTTAAAAGAAACTAAGAAAGGGAGCATATGCAATCTGTAAATCCCACAGGTGTATCTAACATTACTTTTGTAAGCAACATGATGGCCAAAAATTCTTGATACCCAGGAGTTTGGACTGTTGAGAGTGTGAGGGCAGCAGGGACAGACGGCATTGTGTGTTGTGATGAGTGGTGCTGTGCTGGGTGTTGTGTGCTGTGGAGTGTGGTGTTTGCTGTGTATCGCTGTGTATTGGGTACTGCTGTGCTGTGTGTTGCTGTGTGCTCTGGTGTGTATTGTGTGTGTGTTTCAGTGTCTCTATGTGCTGTGTGTGTTCTGTGTGCTGTGCTGTGTGTGCTCTGTGAGTGTGTTTCTGTGCTCTGTGTGTTGTATCTTCTGTGTGCTGTTAGTGTGTGTGTGTGTGTGTACTGTGTGTGTGTCTGTGTGTGTGTGTGTGCTCTGCAGTGTGTGTTTGTGTGTGCTCTGTGTGTGTGCTGTGTGTGTGCTCTGCAGTGTGTGTGTGCTCTGCTGTGTGTCTGTGTGTGCTGTATGTGCTGTGTATGTGTGCTGTGTGTCTGTGTGTGTGTGTGTGCTCTGTGCTCTGCTGTGTGTGTGTGTGCTGTGTGTTTGTGTGTGTGCTCTGCAGTGTGTGTGTGTGCTCTGCTGTGTGTCTGTGTGTGCTGTATGTGCTGTGTATGTGTGCTGTGTGTCTGTGTGTGTGTGTGTGCTCTGTGCTCTGCTGTGTGTGTGTGTGCTGTGTGTTTGTGTGTGTGCTCTGCAGTGTGTGTGTGTGCTCTGCTGTGTGTCTGTGTGTGCTGTATGTGCTGTGTGTGTGTGCTGTGTGTCTGTGTGTGTGTGTGTGCTCTGTGCTCTGCTGTGTGTTTGTGTGTGTGCTCTGCAGTGTGTGTTCTGTGCTCTGCAGTGTGTGTTCTGTGCTCTGCTGTGTGTCTGTGTGCTGTGTGTGTCTGTGTGTGTGCTCTGTGCTCTGCTGTGTATGTGTGCTGTTCTGTGTGTGTGTGTGTTCTGTGCTCTGCAGTGTGTGTTCTGTGCTCTGCTCTGTGTGCTCTGATGTGTGTGTTCTGTGCTCTGCTGTGTGTCTGTGTGTCTGTGTGTCTGTGTGCTGTGTGTGTCTGTGTGTGTGCTGTGTGTGTGTTTTCTGTGCTCTGCAGTGTGTGTTCTGTGCTCTGCTCTGTGTGTCTGTGTGTCTGTGTGTCTGTGTGTCTGTGTGTCTGTGTGCTGTGTGTGTCTGTGTGTGTGCTGTGTGTGTGTTTTCTGTGCTCTGCAGTGTGTGTTCTGTGCTCTGCTCTGTGTGCTGTGCTGTGTGTGCGTTCTGTGTTCTGTTGTGTGTGTGTTTGTGCTGTGTGTCTGTGTGCTGTGCTGTGTGTCCTCTGATAACCGGGGCAGGCTATCGCTCCTCACCGGCACAGGCGGAGCCCTCCCGCCGCGTACCGGGAAAATCCGCCCTTTGGGATAAACCCAATCCCCTCTGACTGCTCCGGAGGATGCTCCGGCGCCTCTGAACAGCGAGCTCGGCCATGCCTAGGCACGAGCGGGCCCGGCCGGAGCCCTCCCCAGGGGAGGGGGGGAAGCTGCCGCCGGGCCGGGCCGGGCCGGGCTGCGCGGTTCCGCCGCCGGTCTCAGGGCCCCCGGCCCTGGGAGATGATCCCGCCGCCTTGGGGCAGGGCCGAAGCGGCTCCCTGACACTTGCTACCGGATTAAATCCCCGGCGCTATGGTGGGGGATGGGAGAAAGAAAGGCTCCACAGAATCTCTTGGGCTTCTGAATAATTTAAATTCTTTGTATTTGATTGAACATCGGTCTGTTTGGCATCCAAGTTTGTAAAAACCTTAGAAAGACAAAAGAATTCTGTTTGCAAACATAATATGAAGTGTAACGCACACCACAGATATTCATGATCACCCAGGAGATATTGAGCACTCCTGTACATTCGAGGCCCTTGCCAGGAGCTCCCACATCTTTGTTTCATTAACACGGAGCCCTCCTTTATTTCCTGCTAAAGTCACCGACATCCGGACCGCTGCATTTATTGTCTCGTACGACTTCTCCCACAGATCTTCATTAAGGCTGAATGGCACTCACAAAACATGTTCTATCATAGTGTCGGTGAATTGCTGCGCCTAGAAAACACTAAATTAATCCCCAGCCCAAAAAGTATTCCTGAGATGAAGCCGGTCTGCTGTCCCGGTGGAGCGCTCTGCCAGCGGCGGGACTCGCAGGTGCTGGTGTCCTTCGGGACATCCCGGTGCCTCGCAGCAGCTCCATGGTGAACCTTGGCCGGGAGGATTTGGGGTTACCCGGAGAGACTGTAGTAAATGGAAATGCTTAGGGAGTTTTTTTGGGTGTTTTTATAATTTATTTCTTTTCTTGGGGGGGAATATTGTTTTAGGTTTTGGGTGGTTGTTCGTTGGTTGGTTGGTTTGGTCTGGGGATTTTGTGCTTTCAAATGAAACATGCAGTTTCATTTAGATGGGAAGCTATTGTCAGTTTCCTGGTGTCCCATTTTGATCTTTCCTCAGCTTGGGTTGAACGAAATGTCTTGAAACCTATTCCAAAAATGATGCTGGTATAGGCTTCCAGATGCTAAGATTTAGATCATTTGAACGTCAGCGCAGCCTTCTGGTAACAAAAAAACATCCAAATGGATTTCATTTGTGTGTTAACATCCGTCAGATGGGAGAGTAGCACAGTTTAAAGCTAAAGTCTGTTTTCATGGTTTTATCAATTGGGTCCACATGAACATCTCGTCTGGCAAGTCAATAGGTTGAAGCTACGCTGAGCAGACTGAGTCCAGATATCTGAAACGACTCGGAATGGTTGTGCTAACAAATGCTGATTTAATGTATGAGGCTATTACTGCTGTTTATACAGCTTCGCGTGGGCATGCAAATAGGTGGAGATTTGGGGTCATTGCGGGGAGACATAGCTCTGAAGGCACCGAGCGGGCTGTGTGCCCCGCGGGCAGCAGCGGGCGGGACCCGGGCCCGGGCCGAGGAACCGCCCGTGGGTCCGCGTTCCGTGCTCAGCAAGCGAGCATCGGTCCCGGCCGCTGACCGAGCATCGGCCCCCGCAGCGTGCCGGGCTCCTGCCCCGGCTGGCCGTGCTGGGTGGGGAATTTGTACCGCACGGGGCAGCGCTGCTGCCGCGGCAGCAGTAATGAAATAAAGCATAACATTAGTTAGGCGCGACGCAGCAGGTGGCTTATTATGAGCCTTGCATATTCCTCTGCCTCCTGCTCCCATCAGAGTGCTGGTAATTGGAAATAAAAAATATTTTAGGCGATTTAGAGAGTAAGAGGAGGAACGGCGCAGAGTCCACGGCTGGAGCATCCAGCGGGCCGAAACTGGAGCTGGGGCTGGGCTTTTCCCTCAAAGTCGCAGCGATAACAACCGTGGTGATTATGATACTAATAATTCTTACGTTGTACCTTGGCGCAGATGGCGGCTGCTCTCTCAGGGAGGTTAAGAAGACAGCAAGTCCCATGAAGGCCGCTCTCTCCCTGCGCTCTCAGCCACTTCCCGGCATGCACGAACAGACGGATTCAGCTACCCCTGTCCCGGAGCTGCTCCCGCTTTTGCTCGGGATGCCTTTAAACTTCCTGGTCGCCAGCGGATTTAACGAAACCTTGTTCTAAAAGCTGTCGCCATCCGAACCATGGGAGCAAGATGGGTTTGCAATGGCTCCGGAGCTCTGGCACAGCAAGCTCTGCGTGATGAGAGCTCATGGTCCCTGCCCTAAATCCACTCCTGCTGCAGAGACATACTCGGCTTTTAGGTTCTCCACCAGAGGTACCCACACCAACACACACACACACACACCCGACCCGCAGGTCCCCGGCCGGTTTCTCCAGGTGAGCCGCTGCTGTTGCGTGGGATGTGCCCTTTGCTGCCCGCCCCATTCACGGGTACCACAGACACGAGTCTCGGCGGCGCCGATTGCCCACGCTCCCCAGCCCTGCCCCGCGGGCCTCCCCTCGCCGGCCGGGACGGAGCCGGGGCGGGGAGAGGGGCTCCCGGTGCCACGGCGCTGTTCCCCGGCTGCTGCCGAGCTGCCGGCCCGCCCGCAGAGCCGGGGCACACCGGGACCCGCCGCTCTGCCCGGAGCTCACGGTCGGACCTCCACCCGCCGGTGTGCACCCCGGCGGGGAGCCGAGCCCGCCCTGCTTCCTCCGCTCGCCGCCGGGGCTCCGCTGACAAACTCCAAGGAAGATCATTAGAATCCCTTGCTTTTTTTCTTTTTTTTTTTAATAGATTACCAAGCTGGGCACGTAGACCTGAGGGTCACATGGCTCAGGGGAGAAGGACAGAAACTGTCGCAGGAGTTAAGAGGAGCGGGCAAACAAAGCCAAAGCGAGAAGTCATCTCGTGTGGCTGTTGCAGAAACAGCTCCCCGGCCACAAGGGTCCTCGCAGCGAGCTCCTTTCCGCGAGAGCCGCTCCGCCGGGGCCGCAGCCCCTCCGCAGCCCGGCCGGGAGCCGGCTCCTGCCTCCCCGACGGCTCCCCGCTTCTCCCTGGGAGGGAGTACGAGAAATGACTCCCGACCCTATATTCTATTGTTTTGAGCCGGTGGATCAATTGTCATCAGTAGTGTCACCTAAGAAGCAATGATTCCGATTCATCTTGGCATCTGATTTTATTCTAATGGGTTAAATTGGGTTCACTTTTACAATTATCCCAGGTTTGACTGCGTAGTATTGCATGACAACTCACAGTTTCATCGTGTTTGGCAAAGCGAGGTTGCTCCATGAATCCATATATCATATCACATCAGATCAGGCTGAAGTTTGCTGTTTAGCGACTCCATTTGAGAGGCTTTTTATGAAAGTGGGAAGGGTTGATGCAGTCCATGGCTGGTTCAGTGCGATTTGAAAAAAAAATGTGGAGAGACGGCAACAACCCGGGGTTTGCTGCTCAGCTGTGAATAAGCACACAACGAAAAAAACGACATGATGGGGAAAGGCTCAGCTCGCTACAATATTTTTAACAGCCTCTCAGTCCTCGCCTTTTTTTAATTTCCTAATATGTTCTTTGCTTTATTAGTTTTATTTACAACCAGCTCCCCATTAACACCTCACCTGATTACTGAGGAGCTGAGACAGCTAATCAAGGAAATCCAGCAAACCAGCCAAAAGGAGAGGTAGGATTTTTTTGATTTTTTTTTTTTTTTTCTGTTCAGCCCTCTTCGTTATTTACTTATTTTGTTTTCGGAAATATTTCGAAACAAACAGAAAATAAAAGGCAGGTATCGGTGTATATTGGCGAAAGGTCAGAGGTTAGAAATTCACGTCAGCTCTGTATCGAGGCTATGCAGAGGGCGGGAAGAGAGAGGGAGAGAAGGGAGAAAAAAAAAAATCTTTCCACCAAGCAGCTTGTTTATTTTAATTAACATAGGGATCCTCTGCTAGGAGCAAGGAACAACCTCCATCTACTGGCTAGATCATTGCGTCTCTTCTCCATTCAAAACCCATCCCTCATCACTCATTAAGGAGGGTACAATTTTGGAAGAAGCTTCTAAGGTCTCAAGGTAAGCTCCTGCATGAGTCTTTGCTAGCAATGCAGCTATTTGGACCTCACGGATGTAATTTGCAGGGTGTTTCTTTGGCGTCGTGGTGTTGATTGTTTGGTTGGGATTTTTTTTAACAACACAGAACAGTACTTTCCCCAGGTGTATTCGCAAATAACATTTCATGCATCTATGTTTTAATCTAGAAAAATAGCTCAGCTTGGGAAGGCTGAGCCATTCAGCTCAATTTAAAAAAAAAAGTCCCTTCTTTTTTGTTTCTTTTAATTTTTTCTTTTTTTAATAGAATAGTTCCATTCACCTGTCTGTAATTCAGTCTGTAAGGGAGTCCTTTTCAAAACCAGCAAAATATGATCATTTGCAATGGCTTAATTACAAGCGGAGTGCATATACGATTACAGTTAATACCAGACAACTATGGAGCTGACAGTGCTGAGGTCCTGGGCGGTGAACAGTTTAATGTTAGACAATAATCTGCCTCTCCTGCTTTCTTCTGGCTGTGTGATCACTTGTTCGTGGTCACAGCGCTTGGCTATGGAGATATGTGATTGGGATTACTATGCAAAGCACCTAGTTGTTTCTTATTTAAATATCACCTCCCTAAGCAAATGGATACGTGTCTTAATTGACATGTTTTCAGCTTACCGGGAGGTACAAGCATATTGGAAGTTTTGGGGGCTTTAATCCTGTGCCGGTTCCTGTTAAAGACAGCCTGCGCTTGTGCCCCTCGCACCGCAAGCGCCGCGCAGCCTGGAAGAGGAGGAGAGCGGCTAGTGCCCGAGTCTGCCTGCCATGCACTGGCTTTAACATGGATGCTCTAACACAGCCATCCGAAAGTTGCTTTACGGTACACTCGAAAGGACTCAGGGGAGGAGAAAGATGGTGATGGTAAAATACGTTATATCTGACTAAGAAGTGGAATTTTAAATAATGTCGGGTTTTAAAAAGAAAAAAAAAATTGAGACAAAATAAACTGCAACCTATTTGAATACTGAAAATGGTATTAGCTACATTTGGTGCCACCACCAAGAGATGCAATTCTGTTCAGATTTCCCTTCTTTGTGTCTAGATTGGTTGCAGGGTCCGTGTACTTTACAAAGACATGATATTGATCATTAATAACACTGTACTCCACCACAAGCTCCCTAAAGCAGAAAAGAGCGTTAGGATATAAAAATAGACCTGGCTTTAACCACGCGACTCGCAGGCAACAAGATCGTAATCCTGTTGCTGTTATTACTACGCGCTTTAAATTTCTGGAAATGATTAAACTGGAAGCGTCTTGAGAAGTCCAGGTGCTGACGGAGAGGGTGTGAAGCTCTGGTGCCCTGCGGGGCGGGAGGCGGCCGGCCCGGGCAGTGCCCTGCGCGTGCAGCCGGACACGCCGCGGCCTCAAATGCGGCAGGCGAAATCCAAACCATTTCTCCTCAAAGAACACCTCCTCCTCCCCACCCCCACCCCCCGCCTGAACACCCTCCCCTTTCTCCTAATTACTGTTGGTCAATTATTAATTTGCATATAGACTTTGTCCTAAATCCTCCGAACTAAACACAAGATCGTTCACGCTGTGATAGGCTTTAGCGCGTAGCCCGTGGCCAGGGAGAGCGCTGGCTCCGTGGCAGAGCGGATCCCAGTGACCGCACGCTGAAATCTTCCCAGGGCACACGCTAATTGCGAAGGTGCAAGGGGCTCCAGGCAGCGCCGCGGAGCTGCGGGCAGGGGCTGCAGCCGGTCCAGCGGGATGTCCGCGGGAGTTCTCCAGCCCTGCGTGTGCAGGCAAACGCTGTACCTGCGGAAATCTCCACAGCGATGTATCCCTCATCCTCCCCCTCAACTCCCCCATTAGCTTGGGGAGTTCGAGTAGAGCCTTACAGAAAGGAAAAGACAGAGACCGCCTGTCATGTTACTAAAATATTCTGAATATTGCACATCAGATATTCTTCCCCAAATGCTACGGCAAAGAAGCTAAAAGCGCGCTGCAATGAGAAACTGTCCTTCACAGGCAAAGTGCTAATGCCGATGGATTCATGAGAGACAGGCTCGTAGATTTGGATTTTAGGTTCCCTGTCGTGTTCTTTGTGAGCTTTTCTAGCCGCCACCCCCCCCCCCCCCCCCAAGCAAACCGGCAAAACTGTTCGGAATCCCTCGTGCTATAATGGCAACCTCTCTCTACCAGCCTGCCTTGGAGCAGCGGAGCTCCAGTTCACAGCGAGGAATGAGATCTCAGGAACATTGAAATAGATTTACCTTGATCTCCTACAGGCCTTTTGGAAACGGAGAAGTCACGTTTGATGCTAGCAACAAACTTTTAGTGTCCCTTTAGGTAAGAAGTGGTCTGCCAGCATTAGGATGTTAATCAGAAAACGCCTTGGAAACCCCTGGCCTCCTTTACGGGAACAGCAGTAGCTAGTAGCATATCCTTAACCGTACCTGATGGAGCAGAAAGAAAGGACCCTCTAATTAATTAAGTGTGTCCAACCGGAGGAGGCTCAGTCATTTCTGAGTTTTGTTATGAGTCTGCCCAATTACTCCTAACGGCGCCGTCGAGCTAAGGTAGAGACGGGAATTTAGCAAGCAATATTTTCCGTGTCTCTGCCTTGGACCGATGCTTTGACGCCGCACCTGCAGAGCGTTTCTGTGAACCCGAGACAGCAAAGGCGAGATATGCGGGTGGAGAGGGCAGCGGTGCCCGCACCCGGGGCACCCGAGCTGGGGGCACAACCTGCTCGGGAGGCACAGGATCCCCACTTTAGCTCCCGAGGTACCTGGGCCCAGAGGCAGCCGGGGGCTTCCCCCAGACCCCTCCTCTTCCCGCTCCCGGCGGACACGATGAGTTTGAAGGTGCTCATCCCGGCAGGGACACGGTCACAGCGGGACGGCGGCAGAGCTTCCGAGAAGGGTCTGCGGGGCCGGCCCGGGCGGGCGGGGCTCGGCGAGGGTCCTGCCTGGCACACGCCGGGCTATCTTCGGCAGCCCGAGCGCCACGGGAAATGCAGACCATTTCCAGAAGAGCACATGCAACACGAAACAGGGGCAGGGTGAGTTACCGTAACAACATAACTGGAGGGAACTACAGAAAAATTTCCTTCGAAGGGAAAAACACCCAGAACAAACCCTGAACGTGCCTGCAGAGTGTAAAGACTATATTGCAACGATTAGAAATGAGCTCGTCTCTAAGGGAGATATTTTGACCTCTGTCAACATCCTCCGCTGCGATTCCCTGAGCCAGGCGGGCGCACGCCGGCGGTGCCTGCCGGGCGCAGGGCGAGCGGGGCGATTCCCCACGCACAGGGGTTCGCAGCGCCGCCCTGCCCCTGCCCCTGCCCCTGCCCCTGCCCCTGCCCCTGCCCCTGCCCCTGCCCCTGCCCCTGCCCCTTCCCTTGCCCCTGCCCCTGCCCTGCCCTGCCCTGCCCTGCCCTGCCCTGCCCTGCCCTGCCCTGCCCTGCCCTGCCCTGTCCTGCCCTGCCCTGCCCTCCCCCCCTCCCGGGCCGCCCGACAAAGCCGCCAGCCCCGCAGCCGGGCTGGCCCGGGCCAGGCAGCCCCGCGGGGCTGGGGACGAGAGGGAAGCACCTCCGCCCTTCTCCCCGAGCAGCCGTCGTGGAGCGGCGACGGGAAGGAGGGGGTGGAGGAGGATTGGGGATCCCGAGCGAACAGCTCCCGTATCCCGGACTGAATCACCTTGTTTATTTTTCCTGATGTCTTATTGTGCTAATTGACTTGTTTTCTCCAAGGAAAGCCTATCTTCTCCTCCTTCTTCCCCACAAAGATTTTTTTTTTTTTTTCCCGTCCGGAAGTTCTCTGCAGATTACGGCTTCTAGAGGGATCTGCCCTTTTTAAGGGAGATTCCCTCAGCCCTTTTTGAGTCTCGTTGGTTTTATAGCTATTACTCTCTTATTAAAACACACACATATATACAACACATTGATTTCCATCCAAAAGGGCTAATTACATTACTTACAGTAAATAGCAGCCCTGCTGTCCAGGGTCTAGTGTGCCAACAGAGAAAAAAAATCCCGGCTTATTTCACTTGATTGACTTCATCTTTGTGTGAAATTGTGTTTTATGAGCTGTATTCTGGCACTCGGAGGAATGTAACAACATTCAATCTGCAAATAACATTAATTTTAGCTACTTAGGGGGAAAGAGAGGGGAGGAAGCTGGCTGCTTGAATCTTGGGTTACATGGAAGAGGTGACTCGAGGAGCCCCTGAGGATGTCTCTGGGATGCTTTGGAAAGGAAGTGAAGGCTGGGGTACTTCTTTCACTAGTCGGGCTAAGGTTTGGTGTGGAGTGTCCCCCAGGGAGCAGGGAGTGCAGGACTGCCGCCAGGAAGATCCTTCAGTAGGGATCGAGGTGTCAGGAAACAGCCAGCAGCTGTTTCAGGGAAAGGCAAGGAAGAGTGGTGTGAAAAGTAAGTAGGAAATCGGGGAAAGGAGGGGAGGGAGAGCAGACAGAGAGATTAGCCAGGAAGGAATGAATCGCCCGGTCCCTTGCACACAATGATCTCTAGCAGTCCCGGCTGGGGAGCGGGCGAGGGGAGAGAGCCCCGCCAGGGCGACCCCGGCCGGCCCGGCTGTCCCGCAGAGAGGCCTCATCCTGCTGCGGGCACAGGCGGGGGCTCCGCGGGGCAGCAGGGCGGACAGCATCCCGGGAAGCGCTCGAACTGCCCGGGACGCCCCTGCCTCCGCGGCTGCCCCCGCCTCAGCGCCCCTCCGCGGGCCCGGGGAGCGCTCCGGCCGCTCCGCCCGCCTCAGCTGCCCCGCACCGGGGCTCCTTTTCCTTCTCCCGTTCCCGCGGCAGAGCCAGACACGGCGGGGCCGGCCCGAGCGGCCGCCGAACGGAGGCTCCCGCGGAGCGGCCCGGGGGGAGCGGGGCCCCCGGTGGGGAAAGAGCGGCCCCGGGCCACCCTGCCCCTCGGCAGGCGCCGTCGCCGCCAACTCCCGGGACTCCGTATTTGGGGGAGGTAATAAATCCCACCCCACCCACAGCCCCGACCGTAATGTTTGTCACTGCTTGCCCATCACTAGGGGTTGAGAGGAGTATGACAGGTCTTTGTTGTCTGAATAAAAATCAGTGGCAGCTCAAGGGAGAGAACTCCTCCTACTAAATTATCAAAAATGGGCTGGCTTTAGTCCCTTAACAAATTGGACAGAGCTCCGGAAAGCAGCAGTCCCAAATCCAACCTACAGGCACTGGGAACTTTAAAGCAACCAGGGACTGCTGAAAATAGCACTTCTTTTTGCTTTCTTTGTATTCAAAACTATATCCTTTCCCGACTGATTCTACTGCCCCAGGTCCAAGTCTCTCCAGTCAGAAGCCCCAGCTCTCCAGAACAGTAACAGATCCTTTAGCTCTTTATTATTTTATTTTTAAAACTAATTATTATTACATTTTCTCCCCCTTGTTTGTTTTCTGCACATTTTCAGGAAGCCCTCAGTGCTTGCGCAAATAGAAGCTCCTATTGCAACCTCCTTCCCTGCGCTGTGCACCTCGGTGTAAACATTTTGGATGATCTAAAGACTCTGGGGTCTGTATATGGAAATAGTGGGGTGCAGAGCAGAAGAAAATACTTGTCCTTTCCGTCCCCCAGCCATGCTTTTCCACGGGATCTCCGGAGGCCACATCCAAGGAATCATGGAGGAGATGGAGAGGCGATCCAAGACCGAGTCCCGCCTGGCCAAAGGGGGACAGATGAATGGCCGAGACACGGTAAGAACGGAGCTGGCGCTCTTTGCAAGGGAATCCCTGCAAGCATGGACCCGCATCGGGATAGACCCTGACTTTGGGGAAGGGAAAGACGCTGCTTCCCTCTGTCCCTTCCCTTCACCCATTGCTTGTGGAACCCCTTCCGAGGCTCCCTGTAAACCCACCCGTAACTCTGGGTGCTGTGCTGGCCAGGCTCGGTTATACATTTGTCTAATCCATGTCGCTGCGTGTGCTCTCTGGACTGACGGGGAAAGTGTTCTAAATCGTAACAGGGACGGGGTTTCAGCCCTTGCAGCGGAGCAGCCTTTTGCCCCTGCTCGGCTGCCTGCGGCCGCTCTGCCCCTGCAAAGCAGGGCTGCAGCTGGAGCTCCCGAGGTGTGCTTTACTTTTATTCTGCACTTCTGGCGCCTCCTAAATTAAACCTCAGCCGCGACTGCTTACTTTTCGTAACTGTCTTTGGTCTAAAAGTGTGTGATTGATACAGAGGCACCACTCTCTCTGAGTGTTATGCCAGCCGACTACTTTGCTTAGAAAGTAATATCTCCTCTTTCCTTAGTCAAAAGAACCAATGTCTTCAGTTATGTACTAAAGGATGGAAGGGAAATCGAGTGTCACGCTTGGCTTTGTGCAAAGCGAAATCTCCCTTTCTCCAACTTGTAGGGCTTCCGCCGATCGCGCACAAAGCTCTGCACACTAAATAACGGCCTGGAAAACTGCTTTAAGGCTTTGGTCCTTTATCCCCCTCTCTTAAATAAACTCATTCTTTGTTACATGAGGATTTGCAATGTAAATTTAACTCACCTTTCAATTGCTGAAAAGGAAAGGGGGCGAGGAACACAACTTCAGATTGAAAAATGAACGCGGAGTTGCCACTTTAAAACAGTTGAGACTTTTGAACAAGATGTTTGGGATTTTTTCCCTGTTACTTTATCAGCAAAATCTGACCCAAGTTTCACGGCCGAGCTTTTGTCTCCGCCGTCCCTCCGTCTCCCTTTGTCCTGAGCGGCACTCCTCGTGGGGAGAAGATCAATGGGAACTCAAAAAAGTTTACTGACAAAAAGATGCTGGTTTGAGCCTGTGACACCTTTCCACCCACGTCCCTGGCCGGGCTTGTGAGCGTTCACACTCACTGCTTTTTACACCATCCACCTGTCCCCTTTCTCTTACTCCTGTTTTAAAAGGCCTGTATTTCTTTAGAGATGTGGTTGCGGGTCGTTTAAATAAGGGTGAAAATTTGCCACAGAATGAGTACAAGCCTGAACCCTCTGCCAGAAACTTTAGGAACCAGTATTTTCCTACTAAAAATGCTATGTCTGTGAAGAGCTTTAAGATTAAAATGCTAAAAAAGAAAAAGGGGGAAACCTCAGACTTTAAGTTCAGAACCTCAGAAAAGAATGGGCTCTGCTTTTCTTACTGCGGCCTAATCCGTTGCTTTCACGTATTGAAATGACATGAGATCGTTAGGAGAGGTTTACTGTGAATCACAGTAAAGGCTTTACTAGCAGGGATGGTCCCGGTTCCCGCCGGGAGCCAGGAGCTTGGTCCCAGAGAGCCGTGCCTTTGTACGAGCCCTGGACCCTGCGCAGGGCCCGTCCCCAGCCCGGCCTGCCTGCCTGTCTTTCTGTCCCTGTCTCATCCCTTGTGGTGTGGTTGTTTTGCAGAACATGCCCCCCATGAGCCCCGAGAAGCCTGCTTTGTGTGCTGGTTGTGGAGGGAAGATCTCAGACAGATATTACCTGCTGGCTGTTGACAAACAATGGCACCTCAGGTGTCTTAAGTGCTGTGAATGTAAACTGGCTTTGGAGTCAGAACTCACCTGCTTTGCCAAGGACGGCAGTATTTACTGCAAGGAGGATTACTACAGGTACAGCAATCAGTCCTCATGGGTTCAAAACACGTCCCCTCAAAAGGCACTGTGAACCGAAACGGTCTTTTCTCCACACGGGCTTTCAAAGGTAGCTTTTCGCAGTCAGCGATTTCTTAATCCTTAGTCCCCTCAGAAAAGTCTCACGTTTCAAAACTGAACGGGCCGTCAGGGGACGCGCTGACTGAGCGTGTGTGGCGGTGCACAAACAGGCGAAGGCTCTCCCGCTGCTCGGCGTTTTCCCTCCGTAAAGACCCGACGGAAATTCCCCTCTGCCCTCATCTTGCAGCTTTTCCCGAGGGCCGGAGCCCAGCGCGCCGCCCGGCCCCGCTTGTCCGTGTGTTTCGGCTGTGCCGCTGGCCAGCGCCCCGTGGCTCCTGTCGTGTCGACAGGAGCGCCAGGAGAGCGGGGCCCGATGAGCCCCGTTCCGGCCCGCCTGGCCCCGTGCTCACGGGCAGCGGCGGGGCCTTCGCCCAAGTCCGGGGAGAATAGGTCAGCTCGGCGGGGAGTGCGAGCCGCTCCCCCTGGGACCTCAGGGCCGGCTCCCTGAGGCTGTCCCGACATCAGACGGGCCAGGGGCCAGCCACAGCCGGTGCCACGGGCCGTCTTGGGGCCGGGGGCACGACCCTGACGGGGACAGGCTCCCTCACGTGGCCGGGAGGGAAGGCGGGAGGCACCGGGGCGAGCTCTGCCTTTGCCGTTCTAGTTGATGCCCACTTTCCTGTTTCCTTCAGAAGGTTCTCCGTGCAGAGATGTGCCCGCTGCCACCTTGGGATCTCAGCCTCTGAAATGGTCATGAGAGCCAGGGAATCGGTTTATCACCTGAGCTGCTTCACCTGCACCACCTGCAACAAGACTCTGACCACGGGCGATCACTTTGGCATGAAGGACAACCTGGTTTACTGCAGGGCCCACTTCGAGTCCCTTTTGCAAGGAGAATATCCCCCTCAGCTGAGCTACACCGAGCTGGCTGCCAAGAGCGGAGGGCTGGCCCTGCCTTACTTCAACGGCACTGGCACAGTCCAGAAGGGGAGGCCCAGGAAACGAAAGAGCCCTGCCTTGGGAGTGGACATCGTCAGCTACAACTCAGGTGGGAAACACACGCTGAGTCTGCCTCCCGCTCCCCTGGAAAGGGCTTCCCCTCAGCCAGGCAGTGCACGACTAACTCATTCAGGCCAAATCTTGCTTAGCCATTGGAAAATCAAACAAACAGCCCTCTGAGGGTTGGAGCCTTTGCAGGAAAGCTAACAGCAGCCCTCCTCAAAGGCTGTCTTTGCCTATTAATGTCAAACACCCAAACTTAGCCACTTCCCAGGGTAAAGACAAAACAAAAACAAAACCCAAAACAACCCCCCCAAACAAAAAACCAA